>NC_068370.1:39961872-40261872 GCF_020536995.1 Dreissena polymorpha
GGCAGTCTGTAGTTTTCGGTTGGAGATGACTGCATGTATCTACCCTGTTTAATGCGCTCGTATAGAGTTGCGAAATGTACTGGTATTACATTTTTCAATATTTTGAAGTAGCCACATATCAGTCTCTTCGTCGGCGGCAGAAAACATCAAATCGACATATCGTTCAAACGCAGCTAGTGTCGGTTCATCGAGAAACACATGGCCCAGCGTTGGCTTGTAGTTTAAGTAGTCGTACGGACTGTTCGTTATCGACGTAAAACGCAGTCCCTCTACATCTGTGAAAGGACATGTAACGCTGAACATGTACTTCTTTTGGTGACCATTCGCATTGAAATTTCTTTTTTCTCACGAATGCAATTGTTACGACAATGTTTCGGACGACATGTTGTGTTCGCACAATTACCGACATGTTGTCGCTTCTGTTTGTCAATTGAATGAGACACATTCAGTTTTTGTTGCAGTATTTATACAAGTTGTCGTATTACAAATTCCATGATAAAAACCTAAATTGTTGAATTTGAATAACAGAAATGGCTCGTTGCAGCGAAAGGAAAGGCGAAAGCAAATTGAATACACTCATCAAAGCAAACCACCCGAGTTGCTTAGCTACACACATTAATCAAAACTTTGGTTTCGATTCATCGTGTTACATTGTTATCCAAAGAAAAACATGTTTTGCCTGTTGATTTCACACAAACAGACCTAGAACAAGTTGTCATTCATATATCTAAACCTGAATACATACAGTTTGTGAAGCTCAGGTTTAGTGGTTCTCAAACAATGGGTCTCGATTTTCTGCTTTGCGAACAAACCGATTACGAGATAACTACGGCATGAGGTTCATCAGTGGTCACCTTTATTTTTCAAGAACATGTACCAAAGATATGGCAGCTACGAGCTATTACTTGACACAAGCCTTAAGTATGATTGGAGTACTAACATTTTCAAAGAATACGCATGACAAACTGGCTTCGTGTCTAATCAACGTTATGGTCAAACACTCCTACCCAAATGCACTACTGATTTTTCGAACAAACAACTGACTCATTTCGCATGAGAAGCATTCTTGAGGTCGCGCAGCAAGATGACTCAGCGACACTTCGTGAGAAATTGAGCGTTTGATGCAATCCAAAAGTCCACAACTTCGTTTCTTGTGAATACATACGGCCAACAAAAACCTAAATATTCTGTATACTGAACAAGTAACAACAGCTTTGGGTTAGTGGTTGTCAAAGAGTCGCTGCAAATAAAAGGCGCTAACATGACTGGTAGATCAAATCATTCTTGATCTAACCTTCAAAGCGATAACATGTCTGTGCCAGCAACTACATTCCGGGTTCCAAAAACTGAGGACTGGGATATGGAGATTAGGCTGTCTGAGATAAAAAGTATGTTGTTAAGAATTTCATATGTAGTGTTGGAGGTTTGATTGTAAACGTTGAATGCTGTAACTAACTTTTGCTGTTCTGTTTCAGAAACCGTCACTCCAAAAACTGAGGACTGGGATGCCGAAATTGCGGTGGCGAAACGTGCCGACTTTTCAACATCAGCGTGGGCAAAATGACGCAGAGACAAATTAACAGACTAAACCGATGCTGGACCTGTCGCTGCGTGCCTGTCAATTGTACATGTTCAAAGTATTGAATAAAATTGTTGAAAACGTTCACAGGTGTTTGTTTGTTTGTAGAAAAATGTTATATAGCAGTAATTTGACTTAGTACACTTCACACAAAACAATGCTAGCCGTCGAACTCAAAGATTTAGGTTTTTTTCGACACATGTTACGTATTAAACCTCGAACAGTGGAATAAAGCAGTCGAAATGTATATCACGGATCTCTATCCAGATGCTAAGTTTACATTTTCGCAGCGAGATCAATGTTGGAAAGTGACGAATACAGAAATTGTTTACTATGTTGATATTGAGCTTCTACTAACCAGTACAAAATATGGTGTGTGCTGGAGCGACCAAGATCCCACAAAACAACTTCAAACAATTAATGGTATTTGTTGAGCTCAAAAGCTAAGACAGCAAAACGCGTAGCGTTTGACCAAGATTATTTTTGAGAGAAAAAACGTTGCAAATGTTTTCGTTGTGTCATTGAGTTGTACCAGTGGCAATCTACAGACGATGTTTTTTTGGAGCATCATAAGCAGTCACCGCATTGCCAGTTTGTGCGAATGGTGGGTCCAGAAGTATGTTTTGTATGATTGTGTTGTAAATAAATATCATTAACCGTACAATTCGTTTTGTTCTCGTTCTTGTATTTACCTATATTTCGACATGCAACTACCAAGCACAAAGTAGAAAAACAAGTAGTTTTTTATGCACGAATGTTTCAGTTTGCTATTGCGTTATTGTTATAACTCAGTGTCGTTCGTTTTTTCAAACTGTTACAGTGTATTATTCAACTCTACCCCAAGCAAATACACACAACTAGGCAAATGAAGTTTCACACGATTTTATTCATCAACAATCAATATCACAAAACACCAGAACAATCATATTTTCAACAACCAAATAGTTCATTCTCAGTCCACTCAATTCGTGTAAGCAGGCATCATAGCTGCAAGTTTCTCGCTCCTCGATTTAAGGCATAGCCTTGGATCTCCCAACACAATCGGCATCGGTCATCCAATCTCGTGCACTTAACACAGTACAGTCCCTCACATCTGCGACACAGATTAACTTCTGTGGATATGTCGTGGCAAATTAAACACTTCAAAATCAGTGTGGTGTCCACAACTGTTGGCAGAATCGTCCCCATGTTGTTCAACCACTTTTACAGGCGACTCTGTCGTTCCCATTTGACTGTTGATCGGTTCTGTTCTGTCTCTCTAACCATGCCCGAAAACTTCCACTTTCAGCAACCTTTGCCATCCAACGCTGGCATGCGTTTCTGTCAGTCATGTTGATTGTGTAATTGCAAGTTGCGAAATGAATCAAACATGCGAAAACTTGTCTTTTTATAGTGTTCCAACCCTAGGGAACTTTCACGCGGTTAACGGCTTATGCCTGGTGTATCACTGCTAAACGATGTGACCGCATTTTAAAACAACGTCTTTGTTGATAAAAAATGGAGTCAAGCAGTAACGTTTCATACATGTAGCGTGGTTATTTTGACTCGTAGTCGCTACAAAATTGCGTTAAGTGTGCAGTTTTCGGTGTGTTTCGATCAAGGATACATTCATCTGCGTGAAAAATGCCACCAGTTTTTGTTTCTTTTGGGTTCTGGATCTGGATCTGGATATGTATTTCGCAGGACCTTTCGGTGTAGGCGCGACGGAAGAGAGGGTGGTTTAGTCCCACTGTAGGACAGTTGACCTGAATATGTCAACTGTGTCCGCGCGAACAACACTTTCTTCAAGATTGTTCCACTCTATTAATGTCTTAGGGAAAAATGAGTTTTTGTATAATTGGGGTCTTGCACTGGATTGGTGTGAAACACTTAGAGTTATTAACTGAATATTGTTCAACGATATTGTTTACTTTGAAGTCTTTGAAATGTTTAGGGGTATTCTACGCTTTGATTGCCGGACTGGGGTAAGGAAGTCTTGGCTAGGCATTGCTGGCACCAGCCCCTCAACCACCTTGAAGAAGAAGATAAGTCTATTGGCCTTCCTTCTTTCCTGGAGAGGTGGGATCTTCATACTCTTCAGCATGTTTGTCACGCAGCCTGGTGTTTTGGTGTAGTAGTCGCCGGTTATGAACCTCGCCGATTGTTTTTGGATCTTTTCAATTTTATCGATGTCTTTTTGAAGGAGTGGGTCCCAGACAATGGAGCTATATTCTAGAGTAGTTCTAATTAAGGCGAAGTATGCTGTTTTACGGCAGGATTCGGGGCAGTGTTTCAGGTTGCGTCTTAGGAAGCCGAGTGTAGAGTTGCTTTTTTTGGTGATTTTATTTATGTGTGAGCTCCAAGTTAGGTCTTCTGATATTGTCACTCCGAGGTATGGGTTTTCTGGGACTTGTTGAAGGATGTGGTTTTCGAGTTGGTAAAATTTTGAGGTTTTCTGGTTTATGGTTAGGATGTAGCATTTTTTTGGCGTTGAATCGCATGCCCCATGTGTTAGCCCTGGTTTCTAGTTTGTTCAGGTCTTGTTGTAAAATTTCCATGGTCATGGCGACTTCTGATGGGTCGATAAAGTAGGCAGTCGTCTGCAAATAGGCGGACCGATGACTTAACTGAATCGGGTAGGTCATTAATGTGGCAGAGGAAAGCAGAGGGCCAAGGACTGTGCCCTGTGGAACACCGGAGTCGACAGTTACCGGGTTTGATTTCTCTCCCTCCACAACAACATTCATGCTCCTGTCTGTAAGGAAGTCCTCGAGCCAGTGATTTATGCTACCAGTGACGCCATACTGCTTCAGTTTATGCAGGAGCTTTTTATGTGGAACCGTATCGAAGGCCTTGCTGAAATCCAGGATAGCCATATCTATCTGCGTGCCAGAGTCATAGTTGGAGAGAAGGTCATGGACAGTGGTCAGTAGTTGTGTTTCACAGGAAAATCCGGTTCGGAAGCCATGGTTAAGTTTAGTTAAGATGTTGTTATTTTCCAGATGGTTTAGGATATGTTTGCATATGATATGTTCTAGAAGCTTGCATGTAACACAGGTTAGGGAGACGGGTCTATAATTTTCAGCTAGGTGGACGTCGCCTTTCTTGAAAACGGGTGAGACAAAAGCATCTCGGTGAAAAATCAACGTTCAAACTGGTGTCATTGTCCAAACCGTTTTTGAGTTATCCGAAAACATGGAACAGTTTGCCTGTCAAAATGCATTTTGGAGGTTTTATGTTGGATTTTGTGTTCATTTTTGGATAGTTTCAATTGGAATTTATTTCATAGTACAGTGTACGTATCACATTTTTGTCTTGTTTTATGACAGACGAAACAGTGTAATGTTGAAATGTCAACAAATCTCAAAGGTAAACAAAGAAAGTTGAACTACATGATAAATCATATTGTGTTTTGTTTTTAGTACTAAAACTGAAATACTCAAAACAAAATGTGTTCTTTTATTCAAATGATTGTGATCACTGCTGTTTTATGTAAAATAAGTCAGTTTAGAACTTGATTTGTGTTGTTTTGTTTTCTTAGCTGCATCAGACTTTTTTGACTTGAATGTTATTTGTACACATCAAAATCTGCCATACAAAGTTGATTTCTAGAATGAATGAACAATCAGTATTTATTTGTAACTGTGTGTTGTTAACACTGTGATTGAATAATGTCACATTTGTCATAAGTTGAACAATTTCTCACCAGAACTTACATTTCAATATGATATTTTATGTGAAAGTAAACATGTGCACTGATTTGTCAGAATATTTGTCATTAAACTTCAAGGGTCAGTTTTTTTCATTTTTGAATCATATCAAACATATTCAACAATTTTTGAATCTATACCGCAAGTACCATTTCTGTCAAAAACTGCAAATAGAATCTGTTAACACACAAAACTACAAATTCTGCTTCTTTTACCAACATGTGAATGTTCAAGGTCACAACAATATTTGATTCAATTTCAACAAGCAAAACCCAATGGTTGCCTGTTTGAGTTATTTTTTTTAAGAAGTTCCTATGGTATGGATTTGTAAGTATCTAGAAGCAAAAATGGCATAACATTTGTGGGTTTTGCAAGTTAAAAAAAGTTAGTAACACAAAAAATGAAAATTTTGCATGTTGGTCAGTACAGTAACTGTATTGGACACAGATATTTTATCATGTTGTATTGACTGTGTAAAACATTTGTCATATGTTGAATAATTTCTTACCAGAATTTACATTTGAGTATGACAGTTTATGTGAAGAAAACATGTGCACTGATTTGTTTTCATATTTCTATGTAGGCTCACTTTTCATATTTTATCCATAGAATGCATAATTGTCCATTTCAAAGTCTTCTTCACAAAAATATTTGATGTCTAAAACTGCAAAAAAATCTATATACACACCAAAATGCAAATTCTGCTTTTTGCCAACATGTGAATGTTTGGTCACAACAATCTTTCTTTCAAGTCAACACAAATGTGTGTATCAACAAGCAAACCCATTTGTAAGTCTGTCCCGAGTCAGTTTTTATTATCATTGCCTATAGTGTATGTATTTGCAAATTTTTCAAGCAAGCACGCATAACAATTTCAGATGAAAGTGGATGAAAAAAAAGTATATGAATGCTATTTAGAAAAATATGGTTTTTTGTCAGCACATTCATGTCTGTCCACAAAACTCATTGTGTGTGTTTGTTGTGCAGTGATTCAGTCATTCACAAAGCGCATCTAACAGTGTCTGCTTGAGCTAGCAAGCACAACCACAAGCCATGTTTTGGTTCAGATTTGTTTTATTGAGGTCCATAAGAGAATATTTGAACATTTTGATACATGGCTCTCATAACTGGTCTCATTCAAATGCTTAGAAAAAAAGTATATAAATGCTTTTTAGAAAAATATGGTTTTTTGTCAGCACATTCATGTCTGTCCACAAAACTCATTGTGTGTGTTTGTTGTGCCGTGATACTGTGATTCACTGAGCGCATCATACAGTGTTTGCTTGAGCTAGCGAGCACAACCACAAGCCATGTTTTGGTTCAGATTTCTTTTAGTCATGTCTATAAGAGAAGATATGATAATTTTGATACATGGCTCTCATAACTGGTCTCATTCAAATGCTTAGAAAAAAAGTATATAAATGCTTTTTAGAAAAATATGGTTTTTTGTCAGCACATTCATGTCTGTCCACAAAACTCATTGTGTGTGTTTGTTGTGCCGTGATACTGTGATTCACTGAGCGCATCATACAGTGTTTGCTTGAGCTAGCGAGCACAACCACAAGCCATGTTTTGGTTCAGATTTGGTTTATTCATGCATATGGATAAGAATATGAGAATTTTTATACATGGCTCTCATACGATTTCTGATGCAAATGATGAGAAAAAAGTATATAAATGCAATTTAGAAAAATATGGTTTTCTGTCAGCACATTCATGTCTGTCCACAAAACTCATTGTGTGTGTTTGTTGTGCAGTGATTCAGTCATTCACTTAGCGCATCTAACAGTGTCTGCTTGAGCTAGCAAGCACAACCACAAGTCAGTTTTTTGTTCAGATTTTGTCTCTTCATGTCTATAAGAGAAGATATGATAATTTTGATACACAGCCTACATAACAGCCTAATGCAAAATGACCTTGACATTCATCTGTCTACAAATACATGTAATCTAAGTGCATCTGCTGTCTTGTTTCAGTGTCAATATTTGAAAGGCATCTTACAGTGTGTGTGAGCTAGCAAGCACAACCACAAGTCAGTTTTTGGTTCAGATTGATATCTATAGAAGAATATTTGACAATTTTAGTACACATCCAACATAGCAGGTATGATGCAAATTATGAGAAAAAAAGTATATACAGGTTATTTTGAAAGCATGGTTTTTTGTCAGCACATTTATGTCTGGCCACACAACTCATTGTGTGTGTTATGTGTGAAGTGATGTTCAGTTCATATTCTCAGAGTGGTTCAAGGAAGAACGCCTTCTCTTGCAGAAGGAGATCTAGGTTCAAGTCCTAGCTCTGATATGATTTGAGAAATCACTGAATGCAATTTACAGTGTCTGCTTGAGCTAGCAAGCACAACCACAAGTCAATTTTTTGTGCAGATTTGTTTTAGTCGTCTATATGATTAAGAATACAATAATTTTGATACTCGGCTTACATAACTGGTCTGGTACAAAAAGAGATTGCCATTCCGAGCGCATATTACAGTGTGTGTGTGACCTTGCAAGCACAACCACAAGCCAATTTTTTGTTCAGATTTGTTTTATTTGTCTATATGAATAAGATGATGAGAATTTTCATACTCGACTTACATAACTGGTCTGGTTCAAAAAGAGATTGCCATTCCGAGAGCCTATTACTGCTAGCAAGCACAACCTTCTACTTGTCTGATTGTGTGAAATGGCAGTTTTCAGTATTTTCAGATTCTTTCACTCACAACTCTATGTATAATCATATAACACAAAAACACAAATGTAAGGTTTAACATAGATTTTATTGATAAATTGCTAGCCAAACATGAAATAACCTGGTCCAAAACAACCAGTGTAACAATCATATGGTATTTTGCATTTCAAACAAACAATTTGTTCACCAGTGTTAGCACTTACAAATTCCATGTACTTTGGAAAGCAATTTAGACAACAAAACCCGTGCCCACACTTCTTGCTGAACACTCTAGGTGGATTGCTTTCAAGTTTGCATAGTCTGCAGTAGTCGATTTTGCTGCTGCTTTTTAGATGGTTTGAAATAATCAAATCAATTGCATTGGAAATGTTTGTAGCTGCAGTTGTTACGCACGATGTTAACCTCGGCTCATCAATTGGTACAGATTTAACGTACCTTAGCGCCTTATTGAGACTGTCGATTTTTATCTGAGCTTTGCCGTGCGACGATTTTAGTATCTCTTGTTTTTTTAAATACTCTTCGAAAAAGTCTTCATGCTTCTTTTCAGTTGAAATAGCGTCCTGTTTTGCGTTTCGTTTTGGTTTTTTGACAGTTTGACCGTCAGAATTAGCAATAGCTTTTCGTTTATTCGATGTCGTTGTACTAGTTGAACCTGTTGAGTCGTTGGAACATTGCTGTGATGGCTGAGCCATGAAATTAGCTGCTGCATCGTTTTCTCGCGAACGATATTCTGTTTTAATTTCTTCGTCAGTCATTGTGAGAAGTGAGTACAAAATTGGATGCTTTCGTATCATCTCACTGGGTGTTGAATGCAATGGATGAGTTTCATCATCTACACGAACATCAGCATTGGTAAGCTGTTTGGAGAGCGCCATGTCGCTTTGAAATCTCAAGGAAGAATGATTGTGTTGTGTCAAAAACTAGCTATTTATACCCGTGACCTTAATTTTCCTTTTTTAAGGCCAATATGAGCCTGAAGTCGTGTAAGCATAAAACATTCATTTCAAGCATGTAAAACAAAACACAGATTAGATGTTTAATATGATTTATTCATACTATGTATCAACCAATAATGCCATAGCGTGAGCCAACTTGATTTGTGGCGTTTTCATCGTACTGATGTTTGCATTTCAAACAAATAAGTCGCCCAGAATTTTTGTTGTAGACGTATTCCAAATACTTCACTATGCACTTCATACAGCAAAACCCGTGTCCGCACGTCTTGCTTATAACTGTTGGTGGATTGTCTTCATTTTTGCATATTCGGCACGAGTCAACATCGCCACTGTTTTGTAGTTCACTTGAGATGCTTTCTATAGCAAGCGCAATGTTTGAAGATGCCTTTGACAGAAAAGAGCAAACCGTTGGCTCATCGCTTTCTTTGGATTGTACATATTGTAACGATTTTTCAATAAACGCGATCCTAGTACGAGCATCAGCGTGCAGCGATTTTAGTCTCTGTTGTTTCTTCAGATACTGTTCTACAAAGTCAGTCTGCTTGTTTCCAGTTGAAATCGGGTCCTGTTTTGTATTTCGCGAACCTTTAGGTTTTTTGGCAGTTTGGCCGTTATTATTGGCAATAGCTTTGCGTTTATTCGAATCCTTTTTACTAGTCAAACCTGACGAGTCGTTGGAATTGTTATGTACAAGCTGCGCCAAAAAATCCGCAGCTTCTTCGTCTTCTCGCGATTTAAACTGATTGCCAGCTTCTTCGTCTGTCATTTGGAGAAGAGAGTGCACATGTTGACAAGTTTGGTCAAGGTCACTTGGAGTGAGATATAACGGATGACTTTCATCATCCAAACAAAAACCAACATCAGCAAGTTGTTTTGACGTCATTTCGCTTTGCTAACTCAAGAGTGAATGATTGAGTTTTAATAAAAAGACTGGCTTTTATAGAAGACGTTTGAGTTATCTTATTGTTTCTTTACTTCGGAGGATATTGCTAAAAATGTTCATACTACTAGATGTCCTAGATTCATATTTAGTTTCAAGAGAATCACATTTGTGATTTTTCGTGGTTGTAACATCATGATTTGGCATTGGCTGGTGTTGCTTGCCATTAAGACTCAATGTTGTCCTACAAGATACTTTTCAGTTGTTTCACAATTTAGGTTCTATGAAAATAAATCATATGATTTAAGACTTTGCGTGCAATTTTATCGTTCGAGAGTTAACATCAAAAACACAGTTCGCTATATTGAAATTGTAAGATCACGATATGTTCAGTTATGTGATAAGACTCGAAAGTCAGCTAATGATGATTTCTGAAATCAAACTTCTGTTGTCATTGCATTTGTTACAAGTGAGCATTATGTCGAAAACTGTCTGATCAAGTACTTGATCCATCGTTATTCGATATGAAGTTGTTTGTGAGCTCAACGTTATTTTACTCTACAATCAAACAACGACCAACACATGAAATACATTATAACATTTTATTGCAAACACATGCAAACAAGTAAACAAACATGCATAGAACAAAATAAAATATTTTTAGCCAATCAATATCATACAGTATAACATATATAATCCCAAATATAAAACATAAAGCAAGTTGCATACTATAACAACCATCTATAAAGTATGGTAGAAATAAGGACGTTAAAGTTACTAAAGCTTAATTCGTATTGGTAAAAACACAAATAACATCAGCTAAACAACGTGAAAAAAGTGATGAAAAAAAAAAAAAAAAAAAAAGTGATGAAATAAAGTAGTACGTAAATTCATATAAACACGGTCAGTCGGTAAAAAGCATTCGCACCCAACCTGTAACTTCGGCACGGCACATGGCACAGCCTTCCCCCCACATCTCCATGCAGCACGTTTCGCAAAACGTATGTGCACATTTCGTTAATGTACAGTTTTTGTCTGCATCGAAACAGATGGTGCACATCTTAAATGCTCGAATGGCCTCTTCTTTCTCCAAAATCAGCTCTCCTCTAAGCTTATCCAAATCACGCCCCTTCTCGAATGCTAGCTGCGAAACGATAATTTCTAGATCCAAGTCGTGTTTGATTTGCAACGCGGCCTCGCGTTTCGTCCACTCATCCTCAAAGTAGCGCACTTGATTACCCACTAAATGTCCAGTTGCTTGTTGCTGATGCATTGTAGCCAGTTGTACGCTGGACATCAATTTTGTACAGCTTTCGCGACCTTCATTGGTCATAACGAATTCGCTGCTGTTCACAAACGCCGCTATGTCACTTTCAAGCCCGTTCAACCGTTGGCCGAACGTTTTGAACTCTAAAGACGCCGATTGTTCTAGTCGATGGTACGGCTTGGTTGCACGTTGCTTACCGTTACTCTTGCCAGTCGAGGTTACGCCACTGCCACTTGGAGCATCCGTTTCTTCAAACTTTGGCAGTCGATGTTTGTAATGCGCCATGATTTTAAGTCAATGTTTTCTCTTGGAATGTCAACTCACGAATGATAACTATATGCATAGCTGTCCGGGCATTATGACCTGAACAATTCCAGATTCTTAGAATTTCGAAAACTAAATTGTTTATATGACGTAGGTTTGACGACATGCTCGATGCTTTCCATTGTTAAAGGGACAAACCCGATTAGCTTATTTCGACTATGTTTTGCGAGTATAGTACTGGTATCACGAAGAAATAGAAAATACATTTCCAACCACATATATCAAAATGTTCGGCAAAATAGCGCCTACAAATTGATATACAAATATTTTGGTTATGTGTACAATTGTTCTTGTAAATTTGAAATATCATGACAATTTGCGTTTGGACCAAAATATCTTAACTCGCGCATTCGATTTTGTATAAACCCATAGTATCAGTGTGTGCGCATAGAAATTTCTGTTAATCTGATGAAAATTTTATTGAATTCGTACAACGGGTTCTAAAGATATTCGACTTAAATCAGTCGCGAGAAATACAATTTTCTATCGTCGATATGTTACTATCCCTTTAAGTTGAAAGATGAGATTTTTCAAATGACGTATTGAATCTGCACTTGATGAACTCGCTGTACTGTATTTTTTCATGACACGCGATTTTGGCTGTAAAATTTCGACGGGGTATTATAGAGTCGTTTTTGAAAATATGCAATTCATACGTTATGATAGCATTTGTTTATGATTATTTATAGCCGTTATGTAACAATAAACGAAAAACACCGATTCGCTTATGCCAGATTACACATTTATTTTCATGTTTATCATAGCATATAACAGCTGTTCGGTATTGACTCGTTTTTCACACAGACAATTTTGTTTTGTCGAGTTGAAGAATTGCGAATAAGCAAGATACTTAGTAAACGTATATGGTTTGAATTTTCACTAGCGCGTAAACTCTGTTGAAATTTGTAAAATGTATCTAGCACTTGAGTAAGATAATTTTGCCTTAGTTTTGTTGTAACATTCGACGTTTTGTATTCTAACAGTATGAGCGCAACATTTGGTACATGAATAACGAAATCGGGTCGTCTATTTTGAATAGTTACTTCGTGCTTAATGTACAATTTACAGTCGTCGCGTAGTGTTGGAAATGTCTTTCTCAGATACTGACCTAACTCGCTAACGTACGTTTGATCAAAATCTTTCAAACATGCAACTTTGTCCAGCGCTTTTCTTAAGTATGAATGCCTACATCGACCGCGCGTTAGAAATTTGCTATTCATTGTACTCAAAGACTTTTGTATGTAAGCACTATGCTTTGTCTATATAGTAAAAACGCACCAGCCCGTCGGGTATTTAAGGCGACCCGGACAGCTATGGTTATCATTCGTGATTTGCAACTCCAAGAGAGAATATTGACGCTAAATCATGCCGAAATACGCACACCGACTGCCGAAGTTCGAGGACACAAATGCTCCTAGTGGCAGTGGCGAAACGACATCGACTGGCAAGGGTAAGCGGCATGCTACTACAAGGCCATACACTCGACCAGAGCAATCGGCGTCGATGGATTTTAAGTCGTTCGGCTATCATTTGAACAGACTTGGAAGTCAGATGACAGCATTTGTAAACGGCAGCGACTATGCGATGTCGAAGGAAGGCCGCGAAGTATGCACAAAAATGATATCGTGTTTGCAAAAGGCTTCCTCTTATCAGAGAGAAGCGAGTGGACATTTGGTCGATGACCAAGAGCGCTATTTCAATGCAGAGTGGTCCAAACGCGAGAAAGCGCTGAAAGAGCAACACGATAGCGAAAGCGAAAGAATAATATCGCAGCTTCAATTCGAGAAGGAACAGGCTTTGATTTCGCAAAGAGGAGAACTTCAACTCGAGAAGGAAGAAGCTATTCGAGCCCTGAAAACGTGCACAATATGCTACGATGGCGAAAAAAACTGTACCTTGACAAAATGTGGGCATACTTTTTGTCAAAACTGCTGCATGCAGATGTTCGGGGAAAGATGTTTCGTGTGCCGGATTGATGTTACAGGCTGGATAAAAATCCATTGGACAGATTGACTTTGTGTATATGCTTGTTTGTTAATTATCATCGTAAAATAAAATGTTAAAATGCATTTCATGTGTTGGTCGTTATTTGTGATTGGTAGATATAGTGTGATCGTAGAGTAAAATGACGTTTTGATTACCAACAATTTTTCTAATCATTAAAAAAAAATACCCTATTCAACTGTTTCTACAAACGAAAAAGCAAACAAGTTTTCTTTACAAAGACTGTATTTTCGAACATAACTAAGTTGAATATCATAGTAAAAATTTGATCCCAATATCTGCAGTGGTTGTTGAGATATTGGCATTTAAATTTGCTCGCAAATACTCATCTCTTTGTGGACTTTTCTTCAAAAATGACGCTCGGTTTATTTGCACTCAGTAACTTCACTGAACTGCTGCGTTAGTATTTGATTTCAGTACATTTCGCAAAAATATTCATAAAATATCAGATCGAGTTCTTGTGTCACTATTTTGAAGTTTTACTTCGTGCTTATGGTTCAAATGGAAATGTCGTAAAGGTACGTTTAATAAAAATCTTTCAGACATGAACTAAGTTGGGTGTTTTTTTTAAATATGAATGTCTGCCACGCGTGCAAAATTTGCCCTGCATCATTTTCCTGCACGTTTGCATGTCAGGACCTGACTATATAGATATTGAGCCACTCCGTAAGTATATAAAGCGACCCGGGCAAATATGGTAATCAATTGTAATTCAAATCACAATGGCCAACTTCGTGGTACCCCAAACGGAAGACTGGAATAAAGAAATTGCTCAGTTTGAAGCGGGTATGTTTGTTTACAATGCTTGTTTACTTATTCGTTTTGTTTGCCAAATATTGAACTTTGTAAATAAAATGATGCCTTTATTTCACATTTTCTTTGTCCATGTTTCAAATGCAAATGCGCGCATGGCAAGCCACTCATTGAACTCAATTAAAAATAGCGGTGTAAAAAATAGGGTTGTAAAAAGCACAAGGGTCGAAAATGAACCCTTGGCAAGCCAGGTTTTCCTTTAACACGCCGACATGGGTAGGCTTGTTTTTAAATGTTTGAAGTTTTTGATACAACGACATGTTTGCGAACAAACGTTCTGAGACTCAGTTACGCATTCATCCGCTATTTATACAAAAAATTGTAATGTAAATTTTATATCAATCCATGTAGCGATCAAATGCCTCATTCTCAGAAAAATAAGACGCCCGAAAAATTAGCGCTTGGGTCTTTTTTTTATGTATGGTGATATTGTCTATTTCCAGAGATAGCCCGGGCCGTTGCGGAGGCGATAAGCCGGTTCAAACGTTGTATTGTTTGCTTGGCGGAAGAGAAAAACTGTACTTTGGTCCCAGGTGGACACACGTTTTGCTCATCATGTGTATCCAGGTTGAGCAAATGTGCAGTGTGTAGGAGTGGAATGACTGGGTGGAATAAATTTCATTTTACAGATTAAAAGATGAATTTGTATTTTATGCTTGTTCGTTTGTTTGCATGTTTTTGCATGTATGTTGAATTGTTTTTCATGTGTTGGTCGTAAGTTGAGCAGGGTAGCGACTTGACTTTAAACCATGTATAACTGGAACGTTAGTTCTGTTAGCAATCAAAAAAACATTTTTAGGAACATAGGAATAACATTTTCTCGAGAACGTCTCATGATTTCAAGACGAAATTTACAACACAATATTCAACTAAATAGTAGCAACAATATTTATTTTGCATGTTTTGTTCTAACACGACCTTTTGTATCAGAAATTTAAGGTAACAAACTTCGCTAACAAAAAAACTTTTTTGCATTAAGAGCATTTATTTTCACTTTGGTATAATCTTGTAGGAAATTCAAATCCACGCATTTTGCTACGCTATTCTGTGCAGAGTCCTTAAAACGACACATAGACACCATTTTCGTTATGTAACAAGTTATTGAGTTTGAACTGGCAATACATAATTACATGGTATTAACATTTGATTTAAGGCACCATATACATATCGTTTCTTAGTTATTTTATATTGGTTACACATTTTGAACATTAAATGTTTACACAGTTATCGTATTTATTTACTGAAAATATGAAATGTATAACGCACATACCTTAATGACAGGCCGCATGAATACAACCGTGTGATTAATATTATATGCTAAACACATTTGAATGACACATTGGTTGGATTTTATACTTCTTAATTTTAATGTCATTAATATTACATCAGTAGCTAATCACTAGCCGATTATTTTCAAGTTAGAAAATGTGCATTTGTTTTCCAAATGTTATCAACCGCGGTCTTTTTTCAAACAATTGCCTCACTGTTGATTATATTTTGCGTATGTGTGTGCCTTCATCAACGTATCGTGATGCGATGTAGAAACCATTCACATATTATAGTATCAAAACACTGTATTACGGCTTAAATTAAAAGAAATCGTCCACAGATGTGTCCTCTATCAAGATAACTTAACATTTTGATATTAAGTGTAGATATGTTAATGAGGAATGTTTTTGAACGTATTCCCCTGGTAACGCACATGTTAGCATTCAATTTTTCTGTTGCTGAGTAGGTTATTTCAAGACTGTCTTAACATGTTTGTTTGTCAAATGTTGTTAACAAATTTTTACAAAAATGTTTGAAATACCATATAGTTCATTGTTAAATAGGTGAATAAACTGGTCTATAACACTTATAGTTTATATTTTAACATGGTCCAAATGCACTTGCTTACTGAGAAGTAGTCTAAACATCCGGTTACGATAGAATGTTTAATAAAAGAGAATGATTGTAGTACATAATAAGATGCAGGTACGAATAATTCAGTATTGATTGTATATGATATTTTTGGATATATGATGTGGTGGTAATGAAAATAATTATGAAACTAAAATTGAAAGTAAAAATATAATTGTTTTGGATGAACTCTTTTGTTTTCTTTTGTTATACGTCATAACACTATCTGTTGTCGACGTAGCGTGCCGATACATTGTATATCAAACACAGAAATTAGCCATTTATTTGTATATAAAGATAATTCGCTGAATTTCAAATGTTATTCATCGGAGCAACCCAGACATTGATCTGCACACGGGTCTCTTGTTTGTTTTCTATAAGTGAAAACAGTGTTAAATTTTTAATTGAAATTAACTTTTGTTGGTTTTGTCAGTGTGTCGCTAGTATACTCAAATAACGTTATATAAGAAACTTCAACAATATAGATAAACTTACGGTAAGAATGGTAACACGCATGGTATTAGAAAATCCACTTTAGGAGACAAACACATGTGAGTTGGATTAAAATATATTCAGGTATGACGTAATACAATCCCTCGGTTGGTGGGAGATCTAATGACGTCATAATTTCTAAACTCTACGCACTTTAAAGGGACCTTTTCACATTTTGGTAAATTTAAAATTTAAAAACATGTTTCAGATTCGCAAAGTTGCGTTGTTGTTATGACATTTATGAAGAAACAGTAATACTGTAATTGTTTTCTAAAATATTTATTAAATGCATCTTTTGACGATTTAAACATCTAAAAAATATAAATCGTTGCAACGCGAAACAATTACATAATTTGGAGAGTTTTGCTGTTGTTATATACTGTGACACTACGAGGATTGCTTATATACAGTTTAAAATACATCTTGCCGAGTGGTCTAAGCGTTAGACTTATACTCCAGAAGTCAGTGCCCAGCTCAGGGTTCTTTTTCTCTTCCTTGTTCTTTATCTAGTTTATTTGTACTTGAGCTTGTTAGATCCGATGTTTACATTTATCAACATAAAGCATTTAATGACAAACTTCAATACATGCCAAAATATGTGAAAAGGTCCCTTAAAAGCGCCATCTTGAGCGTACCGAAAATCAAATCTACTTATCCTTTGAGAAGTGTATGAAATGTATCAGCTTTATGTTGATACGAAGAATGGACAACTAAAATAACAATTCACAAAACGTAGTACACGAGAATAATCAAAAGGAGAGTTTTATTCATTTTGGCAACATCTTCTGTATTGAAATAGTTTCGTTCATGTTTTTAGGACATCCGCATATTTCTGTACTGATTAGTTCGTACGACACTTAGACACAATTCAATTTCTTTGACAAATACCGTACACGTCCCGTATTCATCAAACTCCTAACGTAAAATAACTTGAGAAAATGCCTTAAGTCATATTAACACATTTCTCTTTATATGTATAATCTCGGAATTATTAAGTACATACTGATTCTATTTGCTTAAATAAGTGAATTACTTATTATAGAATGATGATTCGTTGTCAAAGGGGCTATGCTTTTAAAGTTATTATAAAGTCGATCATGACAAAATTTACATTTAAACCACCGTAGTATGATGATACAGATTGAATGCAAGTTCCATGACATTTAATATATACAACGGTTGCTGAGAAACGGCTCAGGACTGGCATAACTAATAACAATTCATCAAACATTTGGAAAAAACTAATATCACAGAAATCAACACTCATAATAAAAAAATATCTTTAAAAGAATAGACATTTAATCCTCCAAACAATTATTATATGCCCAGTAGACACCTTCAGACTTGTTTCTAACACAAAATATTAGCATCAGTTCTTAGAAAACTAGAATAAAGCATGTAAACACTATGACTATGTAAACTGCAAAATGAGACCAAAAACACATTTTCTTTAATCTGCCACAACTGCTACTTTACTTGTTAAAAAATTGAAAGTTGCATATGCCTCCAGTTCTATTGAGGTTCAAGGTGTGGTTTTCCAAGGTTGGAGTACATTTGAACATATGTCCCCCTTTGTGATAGGTCCCCCTTTTCAATTGCAGGAATATGATTTTGCTTTCCATTTCCAAGCCAGTTTTGCACATTGTCTCTAGCGAACGATTTGCTAGCATGAATGTCGTTCCTGTTAAAATGTTAACTGCCCTGTTGTATGGGTTTCTATCAATGGTCCTTTGAATGCATGCCCTTATACCACTCAAGGTTCCCGGAGAATACATCTTTCCTTCATTCCTGGAACCTCCGCATAGGATTTTCGAAGTATCAGGCACACTCTCTAGGTCCACCTTGATATTCCGTTTCTGCAGCTAGTCTGAATTAAAGAGGAACTCGTAATTCAAAGGTCAATAATAGCGGACATTAACATATGCGGGAGCTTTCAAAATCCATTCTTGCCCTCGTACTGCGAACTCGAGCATGAACGCCCGCGGCCCTCGCAAACGTGTATTATCTCTATAATGATATGGATCATTCGTCTTGATATCTGACAAAGTTTTGGAATAGAACACCAATGGACAGAAGTACATACCGACAGATGGTTAAAAAAACTATATGCATTAATTTTGGGGCATACACATATTCAGTTCATAATTCAAGTGAATTTTCGAAATTAAACTCGCTTGTCAATTATCATACTTTTTATGTGTAAAAAGACTGTTATCAACCATCTTGATGGCTTAATTGCTAGAACATTGGTAATCCATCTATTAATAGAGATCCCGAGTTGCACCTATGCTTAAGGTATATACGACATTTCGAAAACCCACATCGATCGGTTGACCATTATGAAGCCTTACCTGATCAAAAATCAGACGAAATATCTATTTAATTTAGTATATGGTAATTCTTACAATTTTTTTTTTGAAACGTTTTTCTAACGTTTTCTTCCAAGAATATTGCTTACACCGTTTTAAGTGATTTTTTTAAGACCGTTTGACGTGAAAAAAACTTCTAAGAAACTAGAACGAATTTCGTTCGTAAAAACATTCTGTTCTTGTTGATAGTGACCTCACACCTAATTTCTATTTCCTTTGTGTACTGTTCTGTGAGAGGTCAAATGTTTACATAACTGAATTCATAAGGCCCTGGTTTAAGGATATGTAACATTTTATCGGTTAATTATAAATAGAAATTAAAACATTCTCAGCAGGAAGTGGGGCATAAAGCACTTTTATTCTTTGAAAATGTGTAAAAAATGGCGGAGTACGATGAATGTTTTCTGATTTATGACATGGATTCTGACCTGCCTTTCTATGGATTTGATGAAGTAGAGTTTGAAAGTAATAGAGCTGTGTTAATTGAAGTTCAAATGATTTACTTTGAGCCAGAAATTAACGTTACGAGTAGAGCTAACGGTTCAAATGTGGCATCGGATTTAATGGATTCGCGCGAATTCTGGACGAGTGTTGTGTCTGTAAAAAATTAAATGGAAAGCTGTAAATGTATCAAGTCGGAAAAGAAAACGGACGGTTGCATAATGGTATGCGTGAAATTCTACGTATTTATTTTCATAGTTATAGGAGGTTTTTGTGTGACGTAACAAGAGGGGTTTTCCGTTACTAAAAATAGATCTGCCGTCAACTTCTCGATCGCGGCCTATTATATTGTATCAGAGTAAAGGTCGTCGGAAGACTTAATACTTACAATTTCACAAAACAAAACTTTAAATACCCGTATTTTTTTTAAGTAAGACTTTAATAAATGATATTTTAAAAATTATAAAACATATAATAATTTGAATATTATTATAAGTGGTGTGGGTGCGATAGTGTTATTTTTCATCAGAGATTGAAATTTAGTGTAAGAAGTGTATTGAATCAGTCATAAAACAAAGCCCTTAAATAGCTCAATACATTTCAATCTTGAAATGTAGTTTTAATTTTCTTTTACACTGAATGAATTTTCGTTTCGTTTACATTGAGTGAAAATATTAATAATTTAAGCATTCCGATTGAAAAAAAAACCTGCATATTTTGCAAATTGAACTGTCTTTGCATGTACATGTATATTGAAAACTCTTCTCTAGTGATAATGAGCGATACAAACCTAGCATTTTATGGTACCATAAATCTACACATTTAATTTATTTTACGCAAGTATTTTATATCCTTATATCACATATCGTTACTATAAATAGTAACAAAATGACGTCGCGAGTGGGCCGTTATTCATATCCAGTGGGCCGATATAAATCATATCAGCCCGCTTAGCCGGGCCGATTTTTCATATCAGAAAAGAATGGGATCACGCGGCTAATACTGAACAATATGGCGTCCACATTCAGTCTTAACCATAAAGAAGTAAAACATCATCTACTGGTTATTGTTCTACTCACCGAAGTTGTGTAATGACCATGTTTATTGTCGTAAAATTTAATTTGCTTCCATGACGAAGTAAATTCTGGACACATTTCTTCATCGCCATCCATCTTTTCCATTTAAAAGGACTGGATGTAAGCAGGCAATTCTTTGAGGATTGACATTCTTTGATCGACTGACAAAGGAAGGACGTATTCATCAAAGAAATTACCCTTTTAATTCAACATCGATTTCCTTCAAACAGTTAAAGAACCATTCACTGACGCTTATCTTAAATTTAGACATAATCCATCAATTGTTCAACAAAACATCGCGTTATTGGAGTCGACATTTTAACGAAATCGAAAATGCAGTCTCACCAGTTTCATTCCAGTTTTATATCCCAACACTGTTATTCACATTCATAATATTATATTAATCCATCGTAAACACACACATTTATCGTTCGATGCTTAACAAAATATTTAACTGTTAAATAAAACACTCCAACTTCAAAGTCCGATTTGTTGTTGTCCTAAAATCCAGAGTCAATGAAATGACGTCACATGAGGTACGTCATAAACTGCGTAATCAATTGAATGAAAATAAAAGTATGGAAAGCTGTTTCTGTGTAAATTTTCGTGAAGGACCAAAATAGTATGATATGTGATATAAACGATAACACACGACAGAGCTGGGCCGGGCGTCTACAATCGACCCTTGCCGAATAATGGCCCTCGGGCCGTTATGTCGGCTGCGGGCCGATTATAGACGCCCGGCCCAGCTCTGCCGTGTGTTATTGTCTAAATATAATGACCAAACGCGATTGCTTGTTTTCATGATGGTGTTTCGAACACTGCTGCAGTAACGCACGATCTTTACATATTATAGCAAAGTATACATTAGCAGGTACCCGTTAAATACGTTAATTGTGTAGCAGTAAATTTGTAAAATATTTTAAATGTTATTTATTAAACACTTTATTGTTATGTTTAAACTGGATAATATATATACTTAATAGTTCCTAGCTGGTAATCCATTTCGGACAAATGTCTATCTTTTAAATATGTTCAAATATTTTATTAAAGCAACTGTTAAGTTTTTGACTTAATATACTAAGAGATCACATGGAGGTATCATAAATTGTGTTTAATGACTAGACACATGTGGTTTATGCTGAGACCCCATACAGAGTCACACATGTATAGGTCCCTGGGGTTATTACACACTGTTTTCTTAGTAATTGTCTGGACAGTATCCGATCATATCGAGATAATCGGTTCGTGATAAACAAAGGGGCAATTAAACACTGGGTTAAAAATGCTGAAACAAAGAGTGTCATAACTGGTGTGAACAATTAAATAAAAGCATTTACAGTTATCAAGAGGATTTAGTTAATCTGTAACAAGGTAAGTTTTTACAGACAAATAGGTTCAAATCAGTTTCTATATGTTGATTACATAAATTCAATCAATTTGTTGTTTGTTTTCGTCCTTATTTGTGTTCTTTCATTGAATTCATTTTAATCTTAAAGAATTTCAAGTTTTGAGTATTTTTTGTATTTCAAAAGGGTCGCGAATATGATTGCAACATTATCACGATGCGGTTCATCACATGCAAACAATAGCAGAATGGCCGCGTTTGACGGCCAAAATTTGAGCAAGCGCAAACGTGACGTCATTATCGGAATCCCCAAAACCTCCTATGTCATTTTGTAACCATTCACATTCGTCACTATTTGGAATTCCCGTTTCTAAAAATAGAACATTTTGGTAACAAGGGGGGCGGCTCGTGATGTCAGCAATCGTTAAGGTTACAATATACTAAATAATCGAGTCATGAAGGGCTGTACTTTCTAAACAAATCATCATATTTTCCTCGAAGGCATGTTATACACTTTAGACTGTTGTTCTGGTTTTATCGTATAGGTGTTCACTACTTAATCCCTGAAATAGGATAAAGTTGGAGATTAAAGTAAAACATGGCACTGCAAAAGGTTACAATCCATTAGAAAACGTCCGAAAAAAAGGCGCAAAAACAGTCGATTTTGATTTCAGTCGAATTCTTGTTTGGTTTGAACATGACATATCTGTTTTATTGCTTAAATCGATTTAGCTAAGAATGCCCGTCAAGAAAAGGTATGGTTATGGGGGTCTCTATGTGCAAAATGTTGTATTTATTTTCGCTCAAAGTTGTCGCTTTTACATCGAAACATATAAGGAAACTATTTAGTATATTTTGACCTAAACATTTACTTCAGCAGCAACTTCCCTGTATCTTGCAACTATGCTTTCAGCGCCATCGGCGCTCTCGTTTCACGTATTTCAGGCACACAAGACACAATTACTTTAGAGGTACGTCAGTTCTGAAATAACCGTTTCCCCAACGATAGATGGTCTCATTAATAAATGAGCTTGAAAAGTATTTCAATATATAATTATATTTAAGATTTGCATACTATCTCAGCACTCTTTTATTCTGATATTTCGCCAAAATGTGCTTTATCAAAGTTTACAAATATAAATTTACTACATAGTTGTAGCTGCCTTGTACATAAATAGAGTAAATGTTTTTCAACGTCAACAATGACAGGAAATGACGTCATGACTTCATACATTACCATGTAATATACACTTGCGCCAAAAAAAAAAAATAGCATACTGATATCAATTAAATTTCTTGTATGGTTCCTATACTTGATCAGAAATTCCTGCCCAGTGTAATTTCACTACAATACTATAACAATACTACAGTTATTGACTGTACCAGCCTTAAAATAATATTCACAAAATCAAAATTCCTATTTTGTAGCCATCAATATTGATAAAATATGAGATACATGATATCAGATATTGTGTACATAAATACATTTATTATTATTGACTATGTTTATCAACATTTAAATAAACTGAAATGATAAATAATTAATTAATTATATTATTTATATTTAAAAAATACCAAATGTACTGTAACTTTGCAGTAAAACTAAACTGAAATTAACATTTCTTTCATACTCGGCGCATGCTTAATGTGAGTGCATATTAAAAATGTAATGCTCGGCTCGAAACAGTGGCAGCTCTGAACTTGCATTGATTTGTGTCAAGTTTCAATAATATATGTAGAATAATAGTAAATGTAAATGTTAGTCTGAATAACATATATGTGGTAATCGATATATAATTATTTTTGTGAAGATAAAATCTTGATGTCATCAAATAAAATGGTATAATTGGATGTCTGTTATATATAGCTGTTTTGTTATTTCAGAATGCGCCAAAAGTCAAATGTATCGCTTCATCTTTTAAAGAGCCAGCGCTCGAAACCATCGCAAACAATACGATTAGTTACACCAACACGAATGTCATCAACTGAATGTCCCACTGGAGGTTGTCTGCAACAAATTACACCTAAGCTAACGCCCATTAAGTCACCATTTCGTTCACTAGTGTATAAAGTATATCCATCCAAAAAGCGACCAAAGAAAATCATTTCTGCAAGAGCTCTTTCGTCTTGTGAAAAATATGTCGTGGCATTCATGGCGCTACGGAATCACATTATCTTCTGAACATTAACAATGGATCACATTCAGTCAAGACGAAAAGCGAACAGTTATTCGATATCCAAGAAGTGGAATCGATATCGTGTGAATCTCAAAGCTATGAGAACACTACAATACAAGCAGACAATGTAACGTGGGATGGCTATCATACTGCACGTCATAAGCATGTTTTTCAAGAAAATGACAATCAATTGCAAACCGAATGCATCTCTTTGGAACAAATGCGTGATTCTTCAACTTCGTCTGAAATAGTAAATGAGACCAATGGTGGTGTTACACCAGACCGCGGCTCTGAACAAATACCATATATTGTTTATCAACAAATTTAAACCTTATTACCGAAAGTGATCGAACTGTTATCCTGTGAAGATAGATTGGACTAGGCAGTTCGGTTCAATACTTTCATGGGCATTGTATCAATAATCATTAATACCTTCATCTGTTTGTTACATTAAAGTTTATTTGAAGAGTTTTGGAATACCAAGTCAACTTAAATGTGTTGCACCAAATGCATCGTTAGTATATTGTTGAGATCTTTATCCTGGCTCTACATGATCATCAGATCAAGTTAGTGTAGAACAATATTAGGATAGGCCCAACATGGTGTGTGCTTAACGGTTAAAACATATAATGTAGTGTATAGTGTATAATAGTGTATAGGTATAAATTTAAAAACAACAATATGCATATGTACATGATTTTTAAACAATATCATAAAACAATAAATCGTATAATGATCCTTCATTTTCCGGTTATTAACAACATGGTTTAAATCGTTGAATGTGTAGTCATTAACATTATTTGTTAAAGCTTATATGTATGGTGTATTTATTTATAAATGATGTCAGCCGGGAGGAATAGTGCTAGGCACTTTACCCCATAGATTATGGGTTCAATTCCTGGTTGTAACACTCATAACTAATTGAAATCAATATATGTAATATAACAGTTAAAATACCCCTGCTGTATGTGATTCTTCTATAATCACAGCCTCTGGTGGTGGAGGCATGTTCCCAAACTTTTCCTCTGCCCCAATCTCCAATGAAGGATATATGAAGGCAGCAGCTGACAAACAATATAATGATTATATAGGATGATATTGGATAATATCAAGAAAGTGGATTGTACATCTTGTAGGTATCTGTTATTCAGTATATGTTACATACACATATACTATCTGATCCAAACAGATATGCAAGAAACTATCTCGACTTAATGTTAATAAAAGTATATAATAGCCTATTTTTATTTATAAAAAAACGGTAGGGTTGGCATAAAGGTGCTCTGAGTGTGCAGCATTGTTGCAAGTGGCCTGGCTGTTTTCTGGTTGATAAATATCTTTATGCAAACCTTTTTTTTCATTTTAACTGAACCAAGATTGTATATATTATTGATACATATATATCAACCTTATTTTTTGCATTTTTAAATTTAATTTAGTTACAAATAAGATACATACATTATTTTTAATTATCATGATGATAATAAAAAATTATGATAGTGGTTTTGATTATCATGAATGAGAGTTTGATGATGGTGACGACTTTTATATAAGTAAAGTTTGTTTATCGGGAGACTACGACGAAGATAATTTTCGTACTCTAGTTATAAGTAACCATGCACACAAAATGGCTGACGAAATTGATTCTTAGAATAAATTGTTTTTGCATTGGTTTAAAACTCTTTAACATAAGATAAAACTTGGGACAAAGTGCAGTCAGTATGAAAACAAATTACGACACAGAGAAATATCACACACATAAATTATGAAGCTGGTACCCATCTGTGGTACTTCAACGCAAAAAAAGACAGAACGGGTTTAAACTACAAAACACATAGACCGGTCCTTATACTATCACCAAGAAAGTACCAGTACATGATGTAAATTGTACTTCATTCAACATTTGTTATGTATTATTGCGTTTTGTACGTTAAATAAAGCGATACCATAATGCAACGTATACCTGTATACATGTACTTACTGCCTCTGCTCCGCAACCCATAATCCCCACAGAGTAGATGATTTGATTCTAATCCCTTAAAACTTCATTCTTGAAAAGAAAGAAGAATCGCCAAGAAATAAATCTTGTATAATGAAAGTACTTTTGCTAAACTGTAAACCTTACCTGTGTTCATTATATATTTCAGGCCCGCGTGTGGCAGTACAATTTGTGCCGCCATACTGACTACAGTTACAATAAGAAGACACAAACAGTACGCCACCTCCACACCACTCGCCTCCCCTTTAAATACCAATGCCAGAAATGTCACAACACCATCAACCGAAAAGATCACTGATGCAAAAACCAATGAATCAAGACATACATAATTTTGATAAAAACGTTACATAATATCCAAGCAGACAAAGCCGAAAAAGCTCTACAGAAAGTTAAAATTGATGACGATTTTAGCAGCAGAGTAGAACGAATATGCAAAACAAGTGTAATTGAGGGACACGTTTTACAACAGTGATCCACGAAACACCAGAAGAAAAGAAAAACAGAAACCACAAACGAAGAAAGAACCAAAGACCATACAAAAGAAAGGAAGAAAACAAGTAAAACTCCTACATTAAAACCACCATACCACAAGTAAACAAAGAACCAAAATAAAACAGCTTACAAGATGAGAATAACGAGTTTGAACAAATGTGAAATTAGCAGAGCCTATGCCAGAGGTAAGTGTAGTCAAACACGTGCTTCTTATTGTAAGCTGTATATGATGATTGCACTACCAGAAATGATAATAGCTGCATGACCTTAGTATAAATATCTTTATTAACCAATGCAATGTGTAGGTAATCTATATTTTACTAACCATATAACCTGCTTGTACCTTCCATATAACCAGGGTGCAGGATCAACAGGGTTTATACTAGTGCTCAAACGGGTACCCTAAAAAACTCGGATCCGCGGGTCAAAAAAATACCCGCGGATCCGGGTAAAAATTTCTGCGAACGATACCGGTTCGCAAGCTACGAAGTACAAGATTACATGTTCATGTTTAATTAATAGTTGCACTTTTTTCTTGTAAATAATTGAGTACAGTGAAGGAATATGACATTTGTAAACACACGTAAAAAATCAATTACATATTGCGAAGTACACTATTTTTATTAAGAGCACGTGCACTTTCCAATGATTTTCTTAAAAAACAAAAACTGAGAAAATGATCTTATAAGTAAATGACTATCTTTCAATTACTCAATCTCTTTTATTTTATTTACATTTAGAACTGTTTTGTAAGTTATATTCACTTACATATTGGTTTTCAAAGCAGAAGATATGTGAAATCGAAGGTCCTGCGTAGTTGGATGAAATCTTCTGTTTGACTTGGGAATGTGTCTGTACTTGCTCTTCACAAACAACGCTATGTGACTTTTCATTTCAGTGGCATTTGTTATGCCCTCCTTCATTGCAAGTTTCTTTATCTTTTGCAAAACCTCTTTGTCCAGGCGCTGCCCATAGCCAGCCTCCTTCAAGAATCAACTTTTTTTCATTTTTGTAAGTTTCATACATAAAGTATTTATCTCCTTCTGGTTTTCCATATGTTTTATATGTTTCTTTCTACAACTCTTATTTCAAAATATCTAAGGCCATTTCCAAGGTGCTTAAAAACCAGGAAACCCTGTGCCTAAATCTTTCATTTATTAACTTTCCTCACCAATTTGTGTTGCTATCATTCTTCAACATGTATGTAAAATCAACCAGAAGACCAGAGTGAAATTAAAAGGTTGAACATCGTTTCAAATGCTGTTTATATATTAATTATTTGTACAAAAAGTGAACCGTCTACAGTATAATAAGTTTCGATGTAGCAACTTAAAAATTAAACAAATTCAAACAGATACCACAGTATCACACTAATCACGCATGTTTACACCAGTGCATTAGCAAATGTATGGGGAAAGGCCTGATACCTGTTTCACAGACTGTTATTAATATTTAAAAACTTTTACCATGTAAATGCTGATAAAGCAAACAAGAGGCCAAAGTGTGACATGAGTCGCTTACATGAATACAAGCAAACTTAAATGCAAATGTTATAGTTTCACTGACAGGTATCTGATGATCTGACATAATAACTTTCTACCTCCAGTTTCTTTCGGGGATGATTATGGGACATTTTTATAATTTACATGTACAGGAATAAGATTGGCCACAAGTAAATTTAAGTAATATTTTACCCATGCTAATAAGAAAATATCGTGGTTACAAGGTAGAACTCCGTCTTGTTTGCGCTTTAAAATTAAAAAAAAAAACGCGTTTGTCGAAATGGACGAATACTGTAATACTTCGTCGGGATGGCAAATTGTGTTACCACCTTTGTTTCGATTTTTGGGATCATAAATAATAAACGTAAGACTTTATAAGGTTAACGATAATGTTACTTTATTTCTTCTCGTTCGATCACCAGGCAAAAAACAACAACAGCTTTAAAAATAACATTTAACGTGGTAAGGCTCACCCTTAGACTTGTTGGATTGTAAAATTTCTTGTTAAGTTGAAATATTATTTTTTAGTGTATGATGTTTACAGTTTGGATTTAGGAATTTGAATTCCCCCGCCTTGTGACGTTCGCCTTTTAATAGAGAGTAGAGCGAGAGAGAATATAGAGAGATCTGCCAAACGTGTGGCACGTTATAAAATACTTACCAATGAAAACAAAGGTTACAAAAATGACTTAGGCGTTCTAAAATGAATATTTAAGCAAAAATTTAGTTTCTGATGAAATTATTCAATAAATTACAATTTATAATGTGGCATTACTTGATAGTTAAAAAGAAAATAGTTAATTAATAAAATGACACCAAAGAGGGTTTTATATGACAAAAATACGAACTGAAACGCCGGTTTAGAAAATACCCAGTCAGATTTCAGACAAGATGGCGGATACGAATGCCACTTGACAAGTCAGTAGTCTTTGATATAATGAGAAAAATAGCATTAAATTCATTAAGATAAATACCTCATCTAGCCATCAGGCTGTAACAATGACATATGTAAGAAGAAAACCGATTAATTGCGCAAGGTTAAGGTAAACAACACTATTAAATAGTAATTATTGTCCCCTACCGGTTTCACCGCTCTGCGAGTCTGTCTGTCACACTTTCCTTGATCCTACGATAACTGTATTTCAATAAATATTTATCCATCATCTCATCTGGATCGGTGACTGTAAATCCATCTACTAAATCTGGTAAGTTGGCCATATGATTGGCCATAGTTAGCTTCTTTTTAGGACTCATGAGTCGCCAGTCCTTTTGTTGCAAGTCCAAGGCATACATTGGGACTTGTAACCGTACAACCGGTCCCAGTTACGCCAAGCCGGAGGAACCAGTGGCATATATCCCCATGTCAAGAGGTGGAGGGTCATGTGCTTAAGGATGTGCTCCTCCTACATGGGCTTGGTTCATTCTTCCAGCAAAGGCGTCTCTGGGAGAGATGTCTCCTCGTCTTGCGCAGGTATTGGTGACTCCGTTGCGAAAACCGGTTCCTTGATTGGCGTGGCAGTATATAAATGGTTAGGTTCCTTTTTGGGAAAGGGACAGGGGTCTTCTTCATGTGGGGAGCATGGCCGGCTTCGTATGGGTATATACGCATCTACCCTAGAAGTGGGACCCGCTGGTCGTGACATGGTATCGGGTGCTTTTGTTTCCACGGTAACTACTGTCTCCGCCAGTTTCCACCCGGCCTCCCAGTCCTCTATCTTGTTAAGCTTTGGAGCCTGTGAAGTTGCTCTGCACTCTTAAATGGCTTCCTTTGCTGCAATAGCAGCCTGACTTTTAAATTTTAATGGGCGGATGACTTTAATATAATATTTTGGGAAAATTGCCAATTAGAAGGCTTTCGGCCTCCGTGAATATATCAGTTAACTAATTTTTCTTAGCAGCATGAATCATATTTGCAGTACTATATTTCAAGTTTTTGAAATTATCATAATTCACATCAGGTTTGTCCTGTTTAAATAAACGAAAAGCTTATCTCTTTCGTTGATAGAGTTAAGAATGTCAGAAGTAATCCACGGCTCTGTCCGCTGTTTAATTCTAACCTCCATAACAGGTGCAATATTGTCTAATACTGACAAAAATAAACATTAAAAATTATCCCATGCTACAGAGGCAATATCGCCGTTCATAACACTACTTCAGTCTGTACATAATAAACTTTGCTTAAAATTTTCTTTAGTGTAATGTTTCAAAGTTCTTCTTTTCACAATGTTATGTTACCAACAAAACTTCTTGAAATTTTCCTTTTGGAGCCCATATATTAAATTAATTATATGAGGCACTGTAGGCAATTATTTGAAATGACTAACATTTGTAATGAATGAGTTTTTGGTAATGTTTAATAAGATATTTTATGAAAATTTCATAGTAACTCATATTTAATATGGTTTTAAAATTTTACAATACGATATGTAGGCAAAGGGATGAATGATGAGCTAATGGATGGAGCGACAGCGGGAGCCATGTCAGTAATATCGGAGACCGGTTGTTCAAATAGAGATGTATTCAAACAATACTTGGAGACCCATGTCATGAAGTAAGTCAACCGAAATTAAGTTACATTGAATTGTTTATTTGTTCAAATGTTTAAATTATGTGTTCGCCAAAATTAAAAAAACAATTTGATAATCACCTTAATATTTTCCTTTTTTATGTGAAAACATACTTGTTTTGTTACGAATTTTTGTTGCATTTGTTATAATATAAACAACCAAACGACTAACTCAACACAGCCGTATGCAAATAAAGTTATCCCCCGTATCAAACCTCATTCTACACTTCATTGCAAGCGCCAATGATCGACCAATCAGAGTGGCCGATTGCACAAGAAGCGTCAGAGCGATCCAGACATACAACTGTCAACTGAAAAACGAGGTAGTTTTTTGTAAACAAACCGTTTCCGATGGACGTTCGCGTTAAAACTTGTTTGTTATGTATATTTTGTTAACATATCGCGTTATATTTTATTTGTTTATTCGCAGTATCCACCATTTTCAGCAATATTTCTAGTCTATTTGTTGCCATAGCAATCAGAATTCTTGACGTAGGAACAAAACACAATGACGTGCATTATCCGCATATTGCCATCTATTCATGTTTTAAGTTTCGTGAAAAATATGAACAACTGTTAAAGTTATCGCAGGATCAGAAAAGTGTGACACACACAGCGCAAACCATAAATCCCCTCCGGTTTCTTCGGTAGTGGACTAATACTAATGCGTAATGTTAACCAAATATAAATTAATAAGCAAATTCGTAAATATCCCCCGCCAAATAAATTGTGTTTATGGATGGTTGTACAACTTAAAGAAAAGGCATAAGTGAAGGGTTGTGCCTGATAATTGAGAACAATTACATCAGGACATTTTGAGAATCCATTTTAGTACGGTAGAACACTTACCAAATAAGGAATATTTAATCAAAATGTGTGATTGTGACCTTTGTGTGTGAATTAGATCTTAATTAACATATTATGTGATAGTGTTTTGTCAATTTTATTGCATCATGCCTAGAAGAAATTTTCGTGAACGCTCAGATGGCTTGGATAAATTGTCGAATATGCAATTGCTTGAACGGTTTAGATTTAATAGGAATGTTACTTTTAACTTCTTATGAGATAAAATAATTTCATCAGTGTACACCACTTTAAATACAGAAGCTTAAAATATTGTCTGCATAAACAATTAGAAATGTAAAACTGTTATCCCATAAATGTCAATATTCATAATCACAAAATCATAATGAACTGTTAAGTGAAAGGTTTTATTGCCACTGGTTTGAAACTGTAAGCGATGCGTTTAAATGTTGAGGTACTAGTACCTGTCAAAGAGAACTGTCTGGTTGTCAATGTCGATGTTTCTGTGATCTCTTTTGAAATTGTCCTATTGTTTTTTTTCTAAAATGGCTGGATCCCGTTAAAACTGAGCACTGGCATTCAGCTTTTCAGAAACACCACACAGTGCCCTATTGATTGCCTTGCTGATTCATGATATCACACACATTCATATTTTTTTCCCAAATATATACAATGAATTATGCTGAAGTCACTGAGATTCAAGGACTGTGTACTGTAGTCTGTATTGTTTTTCACTGCCACTGGATTAGTGAATGAAAGAAACTTTGGTTGGTCGTAGAATAGTGTCAGAGAATAACAAGACTATAACGATAATTTGAAAACATTATTTATTGTGTAATATATGCTGTTGTTTGAAAATTGTATGTGAGTTTATCTCATATTTAAAGCATATTCTTCTGTGTGTTTACAATAATATTAAAAAAGCACATGACTATTACTTATTAATACAAGCCATAATTATTAAAATCTAAAGTTAAAGTAGCAATAATGGACAAATTAATGAGATGTTAGATTATGTTTTTTTTTTAATTTCTGTGTGGATATTCAAAATGATATTTTTACAACATACCGTATCCATTTTGATAGTAGGCTACAATAAGTCATAACTCTAGCCAGTGTGAATAGCGCAGTCGGTATTGCAGTATGCTCAATACTTTTTTGATTGATTTATCATTGGTTCGAACCGTGGAAGTTCTTACATTTTTTGTGTAAGTATGTGTATGTTATAGAATTCAATTATTATTTATTATTGCCACTTCATTGTTGCTTTAAATATACTGATAGACCTATATATAAATTATCAATTGATTAACGCGTATTTAAATATTGCATTACACTTTTTTTATTTTGTAAAATAGATAATTTAAGATTTATTATTATGTTTTAGGTCACGCGCGTTGTCACGTAGACAGCGGGTTTGCTGTGTTAAAAAGGCCTACAGACGAAGCGACGTAGAGACGAGTTGGCAGCGGTTGTGGACGGGTCGTGTAGCACTAACGCTGCAGTTCGTTACCCAGCGTGGTGCTGGAGTAACTGGAAGTCGTTCATAGGCGAACACTTCAATGTGCTTGCTACCTGGCATATGGTAAGCAGCAATTATTACATTGTAGAAAATGTACTAGTATGTTATACGCAAATAGTTTAATAACAATCCTACTGATTTGGGCAAAATACAAATAATACAATTTATTATAAAATGTGCCCTTCCGCTGCAGGAAAAATCAGTTCTTCCGAATGTCGTCTGTCTACCCCGGCGTTGTCATGGCGAAGAAATGCAGCGAAGGTGAAGAAACCTCTTTGTGTTCATTGAAGAACCATGGCTTCCCCTTCATGAACACCGACCGTCCAGTGCAGCTGCTCGCTCCTTGATTACTTGCAGCACGGCGCGACTACTTTCGTGATTACGTGCGACCTCTATTGTCATCTCGGGGTCATGTTAATGTATTATGGATTCTATACGTTTGTTTGTATAACAAAAATATATAAACATTCCCTTTCCGATGTCATTTAAATTATCAAATAAACTACGTACGGTTTTTATTTTCGTGAAGAAAAACATCAATTAATATTTACACATTATATGATATAACCAAACAGTAATACATTTACGTCATCAGTATCATCAACAACCTTGAAATTATAAATAATTATGACGTACATTTCCAAATAAAATATGTACCAAGTGAGTTTGAAAATAAAATTACATATATACGACACGGCGTCAAAATTACGACGTAATGACGCTCACTTAAGGGTCACATGGGCTAACGAAAATGTAAATTCGTTTAGGTTATCGTTGGAAAAGTTTGACATTTATACATATATGGAATAGGAAAAGAACGTAGATACCAAAAATGAAAAAAAGTAAAAATCGAAATTTCTGTCATTTGTGCTGGTTTTCTCAAGGCGCGATACATATGTATATGTATCACTGCTTGTAGAATAAAACACTTGGGTGTTCTTAAATCGGTAGGCCTACCGTGAGGGTGAAGAAGACCCTTTGAAGTAAGGTGAGAGACCTTACTGCGTTTGGTGTGTGATCAAACAATTTCATTTCTTCGCGACAACTATTGCATTTCAGGGTGCATTTCAGGGCCAATAGCTGTGTGGACGAAGGTGTTAATTAGTAAATTGTGTACGTTGAGCACATGGTGATATTACAGTGAAGGGTTATATAGATGAGGACACTCGTTAACGGCGTTATTTATTATCCTTGGTTTGCAAACGCAGATTCAATCCTTCAACGGTAGCAACATGCCCTGGTCTGTACTTGAAACCGAGCCTATCACCATGGTCTTTTAAAATTTATCACAGCTATTCATCGTATTATTTTAGCAATTCCTTAGGAGGACCAATTTATTGTGTATTTCAGATGACGTTCGAATGCTGGTTTGCCGAATGCGAAAGGATTTTTACAACTCGTGATCAGCTGAAGAACCACGTAAGCAACCACGGGTACCTACGGGTGGTCTGTCCGTGGTGCAGCGAAGATGAGAAGTCCAAGAGACGGATGGTTGACCACAAGAGACATGTAAGTGAGTGTCACGTCAGGGTGATCGCGGACGATGAGAGACTTCACTTCTTACGTGAGCGTTGTGGGTTCTTCTTGGCCATAAATCCAGATGATTACAAGCGTGCCATTGGGACACCGGAGGAGGGTCCTGACATATCCCTCAGTGCTGTTGCCGCCCCGCCTCATAGTCGGAAGTTGACCTTCGAGCTTTACTTGGAAAGTCCAACGAAGTCACCAAACACATCATCACCCATATATCATCCGAAGTCTCCTGTGGAAGTACCCACGTGTCAACCGAAGTCTCCTGTGGAAGTTATTTTCTCAGCAGATCGGCATCACACCCCCTTGAAGTCTCTACTCCGTCCACTTCAAGCACCACCATCCACACAGCCCCTACCGAAGTCTCTTCCCCTTCAACTTCAGGCACCACCATCCACACAGCCCCTCCCGAAGTCTCTTCCCCGTCAACTTCAAGCACCACCATCCACACAGCCCCTCCCGAGGTCCCTTCCCCGTCAACTTCACGCACCACCATCCGAACAGCTCCTCCCGACGTCCCGAACAACAGTCAGTCCTGCATAGAATACTCCCGTGTTGCAGGTCTGATCAAACTGCATTTACAACGAAAATACATTAACATTACATAAAACAATAGTTTGAATATTATTCAACTTGTGGTAAAGAATCAGCACAATATGTAATCGACTCAATTATCATTTTCAGAAGCCTCGGTAATACAGGCTAAACTCAAATAAGCGATAATTGAACTCTTATGTACTCTTGTTTTTTTACTCGAGCTTTTTTTTAGATCCAATGTTTACATTTATCAATGTAAAGCATTTACTGACAAACTGCAAAATGTGTGAAAAGGTCCATATAAAGCGCCATCTTAAACGTACCAATACATCAAATTTAATCTATTTTTTGGGAATTGTATGAAATGTATTAGCTTTATGCTGATACGAGTATATAAGTTCGTACTACTCAGGTTCAACGTCGATGAATACACAACTAGAATAACATTTAACAAAACGTAGTACATAAGAATAATAATTAGTAGAGTTTTATTCATTTGGGTAACATCTTTTGTATTGAAATAGTTTTGTTAATGTGCACTGTTGGGACATTTTCGTTTTTCTGTACTGATTCGTTCGTACGACACAGACATAATTTAGTTTCTGCGACAAATAGAGTTCACGTGCTGTATTCACCAAGTTCCTCGTAAGAATAACAAAAGATTAAAATTGTGCCTTTGTTTTGTTTTTATGTTTTTCTCATGAAGTTGAGGAAATGCGGCCATGATAGCCGGATTCTAAGGGGGAGTAGCGTATTCTAACTGTTTGAACGTGGACATGTGGCTGGGGAGCATAAATATCTGCTTAGGGACAGTGGCTATCCATGCAATCAGTGGTTTCTCACTCCTTATTTAAACACAGCCAATGCAGCACAGGTGAACTACAACAGGAACATAACAAGGTGTTTTTAATTACAATACAATATTTACAATATTTATTAAAAATACGAAAGCATATGTCAATGATATTGTGAAATTAAACAATAACTGGTTATGGTTAGTGCTTTTTATGTCCCCCCCCATCCACTATAGTGGGGGTCATATTGTTTTTGCCCTGTCTGTTTGTTTGCCCCAACTTTAACATTTTGCTATAACTTTGGCAATATTGAGGATAGCAACTTTATATTTGGCATACATGTGTACCTCATGGAGCTGAACATTTTGATCGATGTCATCCTTCAAGGTCAAAGATATAGCTTCAAAGCGGCGCAGAAGGGGACATGTGCAAGTACATATGATTTGAACAAACTAACATGATATTATGGCATGCGTTCACTTGAAAAAATAACTATAATTTGCAATCTATTTTACTTTTTATGTGAGATTAACTATACAATTACGTTTTCCAGCTTTGCACATTGGTGAGTCCACAGTCATCAAGTGATGCACAAGTGGATTCTGAACAATGTTTGAATGTTTACATATACTATATTTTATTATAATCTTAAAAAATAATATAAAATGTGGTTTTGATATGCATATTTGTATGTCTTAAATACAATGGGATTGATATTGCATTTATGAATAAGAAACTCAAACAAGACAATTACAAAACAAAACACTCCTTAATTTATTGTGCTACGTGTGTTATGTATTGAAATGTAATAGTTTTTTTCACGGTTGCATTGGATTCTCAGACGGCTATACGTGATGTGTGGGTTGTCAGATGCACAGACACTTCATGGGTGAGACAAATAAAGGAGAACACTAGGTCTCAACCATCTCGGCCTGTTTCCAGAATTCCGGTTCTGTGCGGAAGAGAGGAAAAAACATAATATCAGTTTCACATTAATATTAACCTTTGTTAAAACTTAAATAGTACATTTCAAATTTTGACAAAGCACAACTAATGTTTTCTTGGCAAAGTTTTCTTTTTTACTGTTACATCACCCTGATTAAACACTGCTGAAATACAATGCTACATTTAGTAAATACATTTTGATTCCTCCAGGGGATTTTTGCATCGACACCATGCATCCACTTCAAACACTGAGTGGAAACCATATGGTTGCTGCAATGAAGGATCTGCTGAGAGAAGAAGCTAGCAATCCATATTGTTTATTGAAAGGAAATGGCATGTCACTATACTGTTACCATTCAGAGGAGGGATACCTTTGTCTTTTACTCATACATTATTTCAAGTGATATTTTATTCATCTTAGAGCCGGACCATTATGCAGGATGGGAGGAGACGGGGTTATGTGGAGAGCTCTGGGAAGGCAGCTCTTCCCAAAAAACTACAGTTGATAGTTTTGGAGGAGAAGTTAGTCATATTGTAAACATTACCAATTGCAAATAAAATAATGATGCAGATCAAGCATTTGTCCGTGGTTTATATTATTATTTTAATTTTGCAAAAACAACCTTTTTCAGAATGGTGTATAGTTGTTCACTTTGTCCAGCTCTTGTCCTTAGTGCCCAAAACAAGGTGGTAGGTGTGCAAGGTGGAGGGGCCGATACTGGTCTTCTCAAGAGACCCATGCAAGAAAATAATGGGTACAAACATGCTTACATGTTTGTAATGTAAATCTAATATTATCAATTTAAATCTTTTTCTTTGTTTTTGACAGCGCACTTAAAAGTCAATAATAAATGTCATTAATAATATAAGGCTTAAATTGGCATTGAATATGTCATACTAAAAGGGGGACAGCCTCATTATTTATATCATGCATGAACACAAGTCAACAGTGAAACACATACTCTTTAAGTGTTCATACTTTATAGAAACAGAATTATAATCATTTGACCTAATATATTTTCATTGTTTTTTATCAGATACCCAGGAACAAGGAGAGGGAAACTTTCAAAACCTCCTACCGCCCCAAAAGGCAACATAAGGATGAGCGAGGACAACTGCGCGTTTGAAGTGCGCGTGGAGTTTCAGAAGAAGACGCTTTCGCCCACATTGAAAGACAATCGGGTGAGCAACTAAATGTGCTACTAATGTTTGCAATGCTAGTGATATCGAAGCATAATAATGGTATTGGTGAATAGGCTAATGACGGTTAAGAATATGGTGATGCTAATTTTATCAGTATCATATCATCATCGTGGTGCAGATGGAATGATCATCTATAAAGACATATTCAGTTTGAAAACAGTTCGTATATTAAATTAAACACATAAGACAAATATTGAACCATCCAGCCGAGCACCCAGCCAAGACCACTATGTACATCGCATAGTTTTGTAGTTCCAATTTTTCATAAAACCTTGTCTAGTAGTTCCAGTCATTTAGTTTAGAACAAGTAAGTGATACTTTTTATTTCTATTATATACATCAGCTCCTTGAGGAAGAGGACGAGGGCAAAAACACGCACCAGGAAGATAACCGCTAAACGCGCTGCTAGACTGACTTCCCAAAAATAATCGAAAGGAGAGTCCGAGCACCGTAAAATACCTCACATACAAAGTAGGACATCCACAGCCGGTCCGAATCCCGGGCCACGGACTCAAACAGACGCCAGTATCTTATATATTGTGAACGTAACCTGCCGATATATCAAACACAGAAACTAGGCATTTATTTTTATATAAAGCCATTTCGCTGAATTTCGAATGTTTTTTTTTATCGGAGCAGCCCAGACTTTGACCTGCTCACGAGTCTCTTGTTTATTTTCTGTAAGTGAAATCAGTGTTGAATTCTTATTTGAAATTTACTTATGTTGGCTTTGTCAGTCAGTCGCTAGTATACTCAAGTAACAATATATACGAAACTTCAACAATATAGATAAACTTACGCTAAGAATGATAACACGCATGGTATTCGAAAAATCCACTTTAGGAGACATGCACATGTGAGTTGGCGTAAAATATATTCAGATATGACGTAATACAATCCCGCGGTCGGTGGGAGATCTGATGTCGTCATAATGTCTAAACACTACGCACTTAAAAGGGACCTTTTCACAGTTTGGACAATATAAACAAAAAAAAATTCACATTCGCAAAGTTGCGTTGTTGTTACGATATTTTTGAAGAAACAGTAATACTGAACATTTACCATGCTCTAAAATATTTATTGTATGCATCTTTTGACAATTTAAACATCTAAATATTCAAAAGCGTTGCAACGCGCTTACATGATATCGATTATACAAGTGTTTCATTTTTTATTACAGTTGTGGACGATGGATGCATCGGAGGCATCGATGACGGCCAGTCAGTGGATAGAGTGGGCGGTCGAGAAAGGCATAAGAGCAAATACACAGGGAGTGTATATCGTAAGTAAATTGCCTGTTTTAATTACTTGTATTATACTTCTTAAATAGTTTCAATATTGACAAACAAGTGTTGCTCCGACACATGACGGCATATAGATTTTTATAACAAATATATATTAAGGTAAATATTCATATATAGATACAATTTTTTAATGATATCGAATATACACGTGTTTTATTCTTTTTCAACAGTGGAGCGAGCCAGAGGACGACGGGATTGAGAAGCCGGCCATCATGGAGGAGACGCCCGCCATTTCACCGGCACCCACGTCTGTCGGGTAAAGGTTGTCAGGTTCGTCCAGGGCGTCCGACCTGTCCAGTTCGTCCGACCTGTCCAGGTCGTCGAGCTCGTCAATGTCGTCCAGAGCGTCCACGTCGTCCAGCTCCCTGTCGAGGTCGTCCAGTTCGGACTCGGAGTACGTCCCGTTTGAGGCCTCCGACTCCGACGAGGATGTCCCTCTGGTGGCTCCGACGGTCCCTGTGGTGGCTCGGGTGGTCCCTCTGGTGGCTTTGCCACCACCCAGGCCTGAGAGGCGCATGAGAAATAGGATTACGGAGGCTGAGGAACTGGCCATACACATGGTATTCGCAGAGGACATTGTCTCGACGTCCTTGTCAGGCAAGAGTATAGGCATCGAAGTCGTGAGACGAAAATACAACCGGGCGACCATGGGCCGTTTGGGCTTTGAGCAGGTTCGAGCAAAGATCCGAAACCTGGCCAAGGCTCGTGCAGCTCGCCTGGCGGCAGGCCCTATGTAGAGCCCTAGACCGGCTGATATTTCTTATATGTTTTTTTAATATGCTTTTATGTCTTTGTTAAAATGAATATGTATTAGTATACATTGTAAGTACTGGTTCAACCCAGGAAAATACTTTATTATTTGTAAATGTTTGTATATGCTTTTATGTCTTTATTTAAATGAATATGTATTTGTATACATTGTAAGTACTGGTTCAACCCAGGAAAATACTTGATTATTTGTAAATGTTTTTATATGCTTTTATGTCTTTATTTAAATGAATATGTATTAGTATACATTGTAGTACTGGTTCAACCCAGGAAAATACTTGATTCTTTGTAAATGTTTTTATATGCTTTTATGTCTTTATTTAAATGAATATGTATTAGTATACATTGTAAGTACTGGTTCAACCCAGGAAAATACTTGATTATTTGTAAATGTTTTTATATGCTTTTATGTCTTTATTTTAATGAATATATATTAGTAGGCATTGTAAGTACTGGTTCTACCCAGGAAAATACTTAATTATTTGTTAATGTTTTTTATATGCTTTTATGTCTTTGTTTAAATGAATATGTATTAGTATACATTGTAAGTACTGGTTCAACCCAGGAAAATGCTTGATTTTTTGTTTCCTTTTTATACATGATCATTGATAAGTACTGGTTATATTTACTACCCAGGATTTTTGTCTGAAAATAAAATATTATTACATAGTTTGTAATAATATAACAGACAGTCACTTGTTGTTGTATATTTCAAACACAAACGTGCCTTGAGCTAAGCAAAACACTTTGGAATCAAAAAATGGACTTGAGCTAAGCCAAAACACTTTTAAAACACATACGTGCAAACATTTAGATAATTAATAATTGTAATAATATAACAGACAGTCACTTGTTGTTGTATATTGCCTTGAGCTAAGCGAAAATACTTTACCAACACAAACGTGCGAACAAACTAAGTTATCCATATGTTGGATCTCGACTTTGAAGGATGACCTTGACCTTGAACGATGACCTTGACCATTAACCACTCACGATGTGCAGCTCAATGAGATAAACTTTCATGCCAAATAACAAGTTGTTTTCTTCAATAATGCAAAAGTGTATATTAAATGAGCGATTTTGTCCTATATATTTCACCTTTGACCTTGGAGGATGACCTTGACCTTTACATTTAACCACTCAAAATGTGCAGCTCCACGAGATACACATGCATGCTAAATATCAAGTTGCTATCTTCAAAAATGCAAAAGTTATTTCAAAACTAACACTTGCGGTGTTCACCAGGGATCCATCTTGGGGCCACTACTTTTCTTAATATATGTTATGCAGGCAGTGGTAAAGAAAAGCTTATTTGGTATGCTGATCATTGTGCAAATAGAAAGATCTAGGGCATATTGGTTTTGGCCTGTCTGTCTGTCATTAATTGTATGTGTGTTTTCCAAGAGAAATAAGCGAAAACATTGGTTTCAGTTAAGTGGAGTCTACCTGTTGGCCATCTAAAGATATAACTATTAATAGATGTTCACCCTTGCACCACGATGAGGTCGGTAGACAAGCAAGGGGCTAGGACCAGTTGATTACCAGTCCAAATTACAAGGAATCAAAAGCTCAACTAATCACAGAGCTAATCAAATTAACAAAATTAACAAGAACTAGAAGATTAAACAAGAAATATCTTTAAAAAAGATATACGGCGTAAATAGTTTAATGAATGAGATCAAGTATAGCGAATGTCTTTTTCTGTGCAGTTCTTAGCTGCATCACACGCAGTACGGGATGTTACGGGGAGTTTTCGCGGCTTATTTTACATTATAACATATTGCTGGTCATAAACCTATAGATACAAAACAGAAAACCAAAAGAAGAATGGAAGTGAAATTTAAACATATGAGTCAACCGGCCACACGAGAAGTATCCGTATTTATAGGCGCGTTCTTCGAACAAACCTGTTTTAGTGGTTTGTCGGGCATTGCTATTTGATTCGATTATTAACAGTATCAATTATCATCGTGCTAATGCTTAAAGTGATATTATGGGCATTTTGCACTGTTGAATTGAGCTGAAAAGAATTAACAGGTCAAAATAGTTAGTTAAAATGTGGTTACTGATTAATTATCTGCAACTCACCTTGCTACCAGTTGTTTATAAAAATATATTTTATATTCGATATTCTTACGTGACCCACCCAGTCCTGTAAGCTGAAATGATCCGTAAAACAATTTCGTGTCTTTGTGTCGTATGAACAAATCTGCACTAAAACTAAATTTAGGTTCAACTCGTAAACGCATGATCAGTTGTCAAACGAAAGTACGGTTGATATTCAAATGCATTAGTTTTCTCTTTCTGGTATATTGTTTTAGTATGATGATGCTGCATTAATTAATATAAGTGTATATGAAGTAGAAACATCAAAAATAATCAACGGTTGCGATAGACACCTATAAACTGTTACATGCTCATAATATCACTTTAGTACATTAGGCAATATGGACGAATAATTATTGTTAAATTTATCAACAATAATATTTATCATTGTATTGTTGAAAACACATTAAGAATCTATTATTTACATACCATAATTATATTGCTGAATATCTTCATTTAACATATTTCTGGTCTAAAGAAAATTCCAGGTCACCTAGTTCACGGATAGCGTCTTTATTATATAACGATTATTTTACTGGCCGCCAACTCCGGTGATGACCTGTATATAAACTCTGAATGTCCGCGAATTGACCCGATATACCTCGCGGGTTGAAATGCAATGCTTTAAAGTGAGGCCTCGCTTCCATTGCTCTTTATACTTTTACATGTTAACATGTTGACAGGAATAAGGAAGTAAGTACTAAATATGAGAACATAGCCTTTTAAGTATAAACGCTCTTGCGCTGGTAATACTCTGAAAATAAAAGGTGTACGCACAAACTTTATTGATGTCGAGAATTGAGTGTAAAACTGTTCTATCTATTAAGCCTTTTCATTCGAGATGAAATTGTTTCATACAGTAAAACAGTGTTACAAAGACGCGGATATGTTTCCAATGTTCTGGTGGTATACTCAAATCAGCCAATGGAATAAATGAAGTGTATTCATTCGTACCTAGCCGCGGGAAATTTTATTGGACACTTACAAAGGTCAGGCTAAGGTGAAAAGCTGGCTTAATACAGCTTACGCCGAAAAAAATGAAAACAAGCAAAACGCATAACTCCCACTACTGGTTCGCTGACGTAGTTATATCTTTAGATGGCCAACAGGTAGACTCCACTTAACTGAAACCAATGTTTAACCCATAGTGACGTCACTACACAGCATTTAATATAAAAGCTAGTACACACTAACCCGACTATTTCATTGGCTGATTCAATTCTCTATATATAGCATAACATCGTTCTATTCTTCATTTTTACTTTGGAAAGCAAGCAGGATGGATGCGCACAAAACTATTGTTCTTGTTGCACCAGCAGACTTTGCGCAGTTAGATGCGTTGGTGAGCGGCTGGTTGCCTGATGAATGGATGCGGTGTCGCTGGAGGTATAAGGCTTGCCGGGGTTTGGATTTTGGGATGATAACGAGGTGAATGTTGTGATACAGCACATGCTGGATCACTACATTGACTTCCGTATCCTGAAGGATGACACGCCTTATGTGGCAATGTATCCTCCCGCGGTACCACCGGTATCACCATTAACCCCAGCCGAGCCAGCTCAGTCTGATGGTGTAATTGTGAAGGAAATCGAAGATGAGGTTTTTCTTTTGTCATCCAGAAATGTTGCCGTGTCAAGCGTGCTGATCCGACATCGAAGCATTGAAAGCCTCTTCGAGAATGGGGAACATCTGATCAAAGAGATTATAAGGGAAATGTCAGAAAGGTAAATAATTATTAAAATGCGCGTTGTATATTAAGCATGAAATTTGTTGGATAAATTATAATCATTCTGTTATTTTTGGTCATTTATTGCACAAAAAACTTGCAAGATCTTTTGATGATCGTCAAAAAGTCCGACTTCACTTTGTAACATGAAAACGACGTCAAAAAGACGTCAAAATTTCACAACTCGGCGTAAATTCAACACAACGTTTGATAACGTCTGGGTATATTATGTTATATAATCAAACTGCATTTACAACGAAATTACATTCATATTACATAAAACAATAGTTTGAATATTATTTAACGACTTAACTGAAACCAATGTTTAACCCATAGTGACGTCACCATCAAGGTAAAGAATGACTACACAGCATTTAATATGCAAGCTAGTACTCACTAACCCGACTATTTCATTGGCTGATTCAATTCTCTATATATAGCATAACATCGTTCTATTCTTCATTTCTACTTTGGAAAGCAAGCAGGATGGATGCGCCCACAACTATTGTTATTGTTGCACCAGCAGACTTTGCGCAGTTATATGCGCTGGTGAGCGGCTGGTTGCCCGATGGAATGGACGGGGTGTCGCTGGAGGTATATGGCTTGCCGGGGGTTGGATTTTGGGATGATAACGAGGTGAATGTTGTGATACAGCACATGCTGGATCACTACATTGACTTCCGTATCCTGAAGGATGACACGCCTTATGTATCCTCCCGCGGTACCACCGGCATCACCATTAACCCCAGCATCGCCAACCGAGCCAGCTTAGTCTGATGGTGTAATTGTGAAGGTAATCGAAGATGAGGTTTTTCTTTTGTCATCCAGAAATGTTGCCGTGTCAAGCGTGCTGATCCGACATCGAAGAATTGAAAGCCTCTTCGAGAATGGGGAACATCTGATCAAAGAGATCATAAGGGAAATGTCAGAAAGGTAAATAATTATTAAAATGCGCGTTGTATATTAAGCATGAATTGTATTATATAAATTATAATCATTCTGTTATTTTTAGTCATTTATTGCACAAAAAACTTGCAAGTTCTTTTGATGAACGTGAAAAAGTCCGACTCCACTTTGTAACATGAAAACGACGTCAAAAAGACGTCAACATTTCACAACTTGGCGTAAATTCAACACATAACGTTTGATAACGTCTGGATATATTATGTTATATAATCAAACTGCATTTACAACGAAAATACATTAACATTACATAAAAGAATAGTTTGAATATTATTCAACGACTTAACTGAAACCAATGTTTAACCCATAGTGACGTCACCGTCAAGGTAAAGAATGACTACACAACATTTAATATGCAAGCTAGTACTCAATAACCCGACTATTTCATTGGCTGATTCAATTCTCTATATATAGCATAACATCGTTCTATTCTTCATTTCTACTTTGGAAAGCAAGCAGGATGGATCCGCCCACAGCTATTGTTCTTGTTGCACCAGCAGACTTTGCGCAGTTAGATGCGTTGGTGAGCGGCTGGTTGCCCGATGGAATGGATGCGGTGTCGCTGGAGGTATATGGCTTGCCGGGGTTTGGATTTTGGGATGATAACAAGGTGAATGTTGTGATACAGCACATGCTGGATCACTACATTGACTTCCGTATCCTGAAGGATGACACGCCTTATGTATCCTCCCGCGGTACCACCGGCATCACCTTTAACCCCAGCATCGCCAGCCGAGCCAGCTCAGTCTGATGGTGTAATTGTGAAGGAAATCGAAGATGAGGTTTTTCTTTTGTCATCCAGAAATGTTGCCGTGTCAAGCGTGCTGATCCGACATCGAAGCATTGAAAGCCTCTTCGAGAATGGGGAACATCTGATCAAAGAGATCATAAGGGAAATGTCAGAAAAGTTAAGGTAAATAATTATTAAAATGTGCGTTGTATATTAAGCATGAATTGTATTATATAAATTATAATCATTCTGTTATTTTTGGTCATTTATTGCACAAAAAACTTGCAAGTTCTTTTGATGAACGTCAAAAAGTCCGACTCCACTTTGTATCATGTAAACGACGTCAAAAAGACGTCAACATTTCACAACTCGGCGTAAATTCAACACAACGTTTGATAACGTCTGGATATATTATGTTATATAATCAAACTGCATTTACAACGAAAATACATTAACATTACATAAAACAATAGATAAATAATATTCAACGACATAACTGAAACCAATGTTTAACCCATAGTGACGTCACTATCAGGTAAAGAATGACTACACAGCATTTAATATGCAAGCTAGTACTCACTAACCCGACTATTTCATTGGCAAATTCAATTGTCTATATATAGCATAACATCGTTCTATTCTTCATTTCTACTTTGGAAAGCAAGCAGGATGGATGCGCCGACAACTATTGTTCTTGTTGCACCAGCAGACTTTGCGCAGTTAGATGCGTTGGTGAGCGGCTGGTTGCCCGATGGAATGGATGCGGTGTCGCTGGAGGTATATGGCTTGCCGGGGTTTGGATTTTGGGATGATAACGAGGTGAATGTTGTGATACAGCACATGCTGGATCACTACATTGACTTCCGTATCCTGAAGGATGACACGCCTTATGTATCCTCCCGCGGTACCACCGGCATCACCATTAACCCCAGCATCGCCAGCCGAGCCAGCTCAGTCTGATGGTGTAATTGTGAAGGAAATCGAAGATGAGGTTTTTCTTTTGTCATCCAGAAATGTTGCCGTGTCAAGCGTGCTGATCCGACATCGAAGCATTGAAAGCCTCTTCGAGAATGGGGAACATCTGATCAAAGAGATCATAAGGGAAATGTCAGAAAAGTTAAGGTAAATAATTATTAAAATGTGCGTTGTATATTAAGCATGAATTGTATTATATAAATTATAATCATTCTGTTATGTTTGGTCATTTATTGCACAAAAAACTTGCAAGTTCTTTTGATGAACGTCAAAAAGTCCGACTCCACTTTGTATCATGTAAACGACGTCAAAAAGACGTCAACATTTCACAACTCGGCGTAAATTCAACACATAACGTTTGATAACGTCTGGATATATTATGTTATATAATCAAACGGCATTTACAACGAAAATACATTAAAGCGGGTATATACGATTTTTTTTATATGTGTTTAATTGTAATATATTGATAAAATGTGTTACCATAACACAAAATAGTCAAGAAAAATTATACATTAAAGCCGAATTTCATAAAAAGCAGCAAAGACAAGTTAGCGCCCCGAGCCGATAGTGACGTACATATGTTCCTACAATAACCGAAGCATTCGTCTTTGTATTAGGATCGGAGATAGTGTTCGTGTGTCGTATGAATAGATATCGTTGCAGGAATTCAAATAAACCGTTAAACTAAGTTTAGATGCACATCGTACATGTATGGTATACATGCTGGCGAATTCGGCTGTACAGCCGTTTTCAATTTCAGAATTAAATATCTGGCTTATTTCGCATTCTTCGACACATGTTCTTCTTAACTTTTATTTTAATTTATATTGAACTATATATATAATAAGTTGTTTACACAGTTTATATAAATTCATAAATATTTGACAAAATCGTATATACCCGCTTTAACATTACATAAAACAATAGTTTGAATAATATTCAACGACTTAACTGAAACCAATGTTTAACCCATAGTGACGTCACCATCAAGGTAAAGAATTACTACACAGCATTTAATATGCAAGCTAGTACTCACTAACCCGACTATTTCATTGGCTGATTCAATTCTCTATATATAGCATAACATCGTTCTATTCTTCATTTCTACTTTGGAAAGCAAGCAGAATGGATGCGCCCACAACTAGTGTTCTTGTTGCACCAGCAGACTTTGCGCAGTTAGATGCGTTGGTGAGCGGCTGGTTGCCCGATGGAATGGATGCGGTGTCGCTGGAGGTATATGGCTTGCCGGGGTTTGGATTTTGGGATGATAACGAGGTGAATGTTGTGATACAGCACATGCTGGATCACTAAATTGACTTCCGTATCCTGAAGGATGACACGCCTTATGTATCCTCCCGCGGTACCACCGGCATCACCATTAACCCCAGCATCGCCAGCCGAGCCAGCTCAGTCTGATGGTGTAATTGTGAAGGAAATCGAAGATGAGGTTTTTCTTTCGTCATCCAGAAATGTTGCCGTGTCAAGCGTGCTGATCCGACATCGAAGCATTGAAAGCCTCTTCGCGAATGGGAAACATCTGATCAAAGAGATCATAAGGGAAATGTCAGAAAGGTAAATAATTATTAAAATGTGCGTTGTATATTAAGCATGAATTGTATTATATAAATTATAATCATTCTGTTATTTTTGGTCATTTATTGCACAAAAAACTTGCAAGTTCTTTTGACGAACGTCAAAAAGTCCGACTCCACTTTGTAACATGAAAACGACGTCAAAATTTCACAACTCTGCGTAAATTCAACACATAACGTTTGATAACGTCTGGATATATTATGTTATATAATCAAACTGCATTTACAACGAAAATACATTAACATTACATAAAACAATAGTTTGAATATTATTTAACGACATAACTGAAACCAATGTTTAACCATAGTGACACAGCACATGCTGGATCACTACAACGAAAATACATTAACATTACATAAAACAATAGTTTGAATATTACTCAACGACTTGTGGTAAAGAATTAGCACAATATGTAATCGACTCAATTATCATTTTCAGAAGCCTCGGTAATACAGTCTAAACTCAAATAAGCGATAATCGAACTGTTATGTACATGTATGTAAATATATAATGTGTTAAGTCGTATGTGTTTAATATAGGTTTGCTATTTAGTTGAACAACATGACTGTCACTCACCTAGGTTTTAACGAGCATTGTTTGACATGTTCACACATTCGATTATTGATGTCTGTATATATTGTGACACTTTAAAGTGATATTATGGGCATTTTTCACTGTTCAATTGAGCTGAAAAAAATTAACAGGTCAAAAGAGTTAGTTAAATTTGGTTACTGACCAATATCTGCAACTCATCTTGCTTCCAGTTGTTTATAACAAAATATATATTCGAAATTTTACATGACTGGTGAGTCCTCTAAGCCTCTAATAATCCGTAAAACAAAATAGTGTCTTTGTGTCGTATAAACGAATCTACACTTAAACGTAATTTAGATTCACATCGTACATCGAATTATTTCGATCGTCAGTTGTCAAAACGAAAGTATGTTCAAATGTATTATTTTTCTCTTTTCTGGATATTGTTTTAGTATGTTGATGGTACATTAACAAATATAAGTGTATATGCAGTGAAAACACCAAAAATAAACAACGGTTGCAATAGACAACTATAAACTGTTAGATGTCCATACTATCACTTTAATTGTATTTTTGCTACTGTCAATCTGTGCGCAAATGTATACAATTGATGCTGCGGGAACAATTGCGTATGGAATCCTTATTTAAGTGTATCTTGTAGCTACCTAAGCTTTCTTTAATGAAGAATCTCTTATTTGAATTATCAGCGGTAACAATATTTTTTTTACATTGAAAACATCAAACTGTATAGAACGTGTTGTATAACCGATCATCTTTTTTTACCGCCAGTGTAAGTTGGGCAACTCACCACCTCCCAATCGTTAGGCGGAAACCTTATCCATTACACCACCTTGACCTCAAGGATGATTCAATCGTTGATGAGAACATGTATGTTTATATTTATAATTATCTGATAACCGTCACTTCATTTCCTGTTTTTACTGATTTTAAAATGCATCCATTTGCATTTCAATGAAAATTGTGATTGACACTGGTTTACTGTATTATTGACAACATAAAAATGTGTGTTCAAACAAAAAACATTAAACAAATCCCTATTTTCAGCTGTTTATTGGACAGGTATAGCGCACGAAGACAGCCCCGACACGGATCAAATACCAGAAACGATACATAAGGGAATCTTCAAACCAGTAATCTTGCCAGAGAAACCGACCATTATTGCATTTGACCTAGAAACTAAGAGACTCGGCATGTTGTGATACAAACAATTGTTCTTGTAATAAGTGTGTAGAGTCAATAACAGGGTACCTGTTCCACCCAAATGGATTTCCAAATAAAAGGAAATATAATGTAAAGATACATATGGCAGAAACAGAAACTATTATTTGCATGCTGTTTAGGCTCTACTGATCAGTTATTACAATGACTGTTTATGGTCAAAAGAATAAAAATAATTGTATGACAATAATAGAACATATTTCATTAAAACAAAAACAAACCACGTCGCTTTGGATCAAGTTTCATTTTATTGTGCCATAAGGAAATTTGTGTGTGCTTCTGAAGTCGATTTGTATCGACATATAAAAGAATGTAACTTTGCTCCACATGAAGCAACTGTAAATGCCATGTTGGCAAATGATGAAAGCGTCAATGAAAAAGCTCCATATGTGCCTACTTCCTTGGACAGTGTACGCCTTTCTAAAGAAGATTCATGTTTAATTTTTAACATTCGTTGCAAGACTTCGGACATTTTGAAATGTGAAATAGATCTTCGGGTTTAAAGCTTTAAAGCTAGATTATACCAATTTGTCAAATATTTATTTATTTATATAAAATGTGTTAACAAACTTATTATTTTTGTATTTTAATATAAATTTTAATAAAAGTTAAGCAGAACATGTGTTGAAAAATGCGAAATAAGCCAGATATTTAATTTTGAAATCGAAAATGTATGTACAGACGAATTCGCCAGCATGTGGGCCAAGAAATGTCTCTTCGTTAGAGAAAATCATTTTCACCATACGCGAATTTTCGTCGGGTGATTTCCAGATTTATGATGGTTACATTTGATAATTTGTCACAGCCATCAGTGTCGAGGGCAGTGACACAGTTCACGGAGATGCTTGACAGCAGGGAAACTCCATCAAGATTTATATCGGTCTAGAAAGACTGTTTGACTTAATGTCGCGGTTGCCAGGGTCAACCCATGACGGCGGGATTCTTAGGGAGAGTGGGTAAAGTATTTCAATTGTTTGAGCATGGACATGTGGCAGGCGAGCACACATATCTGCTTGGGGACAGTGGCTATTCATTCAAAGTAACACCTAGCGGAAAACGGACCAGCGGCGGTTACTTCGTCATTTCAGCAAATGAGGTGTATCTTGGAAAGGTCGCAAAGGATGAAAAGAAAAAACAAGTGATACTTGAAAAAAAGCGCAAGAGTCGAACAAGAACAAAAGCGACACGAAAATCACTCATCAGTGCCAATCCTTTATATGCTCATGCAGAAAAGGAAGTTAGAGGAGACAGCAGCCCCAGATGATATAACAGAGTTGCTGAGAATTGTCAAAATTGACGATCACATCCCCCAGTCATAATAGGGAACATAAAAGCTGCTACTGCTGCAAAACAAGTCATCAACGAATGCTCCTTTGTTTAAGTTGACTGGGCGAAATACGCTGACGATTGGCCTCCGGTTACCAAAGTCATACATATTGTATCGCCTGCAAAATTGAAATACATTGGTACAAGGGCGCAAAAACATCAGCCTGGACTCCTGAAAGTAGCAGAATTAAAGGCTGCAAAAGGGTAGGACTGAACCCTTTGTTGAAACTATTATAACCAATCTCATCTGGTTTCAGAGGATTAAGTCTTACCCCGTCTGGGCACTTGCCCAAACATATAAAGGATCATATCATTTTTATGGATGTATATTTTTAGTAGAACATGTACAAACACTTAACCACACTTCTAATGCACAACACAGAAACATTGTTTGTGGCAATTAGTCATTTGCTTAAAATAAGAGTAGCATCGGATAATCTGGAATTCTGTTTTGATAACGGTAATTGATAATGTAAGGTTCGTACTTGTATGTCTTAATTTATTCAAGAAGTTCACTAACAACAAAAGTTCCTTACTCTTATAACAAAACCACTGTGTGTCAAACTTGGATTTATATTGTATTTGTTTCACACCAACAGAAGCATAAAGGCAGAAGAAATAAAAGTAATGTTAGAAGTGGGATTAAATGTGTGCATTTCAACTTCTGCGTGTGGTGGCAGTGGTGCAGTTGTTATGATGTCTGTCTTTTGGCCATAAGTATGATTATATCCCATCTTATCAGCCGTATTGATATAATAAACCGTCCGATAAATTAACGAGAAATCATGCGAGCTTTTAGTGCCAACAATTACTTTGTTAAGTTATTGCTAAAGACAATTTTAAAGTTATTGTATATGATTCCACTCTTCATTTCATTTAGGCACATGTTTATGTTAAAGTGATATTATGGGCATCTAACAGTTTATAGGTGTCTATCACAACAGTTGTTTATTTTTTGGTGTTTTCTCTTCATATACACTTATATTTGTTAATGCAGCATCAACATACTAAAACAATATCACGGAAAGAGAAAAATAATCAATTTGAATATCAACCGTACTTTCGTTTTGACAACTGACGACAGAAATTATTTGATATACGATGCGAGTCTAAATGTAGTTTTTATGCAGATTTGTTCATACGACACAAAGACACTATTTTGTTTTACGGATCATTTCGGCTTAAGAGGACTGGGCGAGTCATGTAAAATATAGAAAATAATACATATTGTTTATACACAACTGTTAGCAAGATGAGTTGTAGATAATTTGTCAGTTACCACATGTTAACTTATTTTGTTGACCTGTAAATTCTTTTCAGCTCAATTCAACAGTGAAAAATGCCCATAATATCACCTTAAGCTTAAACTGTCTTTTTAAACCGATACAATCTGCGTTCCATTCAATAAACAAATCCGAAAGTTGAAATTTAAACATTAAGTAGTTTGAAAGTCAACAAAAAGACAACATTTCATTTTACAGAACATTTCACTTACTAAATTTGAGAGAATAGACATGTTCTCTATTTGATACAAGATGTACCACCGGATGGCAACTGTTTCTTTCACTGAATCAGTCATGCAGTGGCAATAACTTTTGATAATTCTCAAATGTTTCGAAATCTGATCAACCAAATAATTGTCAATGTTTGGGACTATTGACAGAATAAGATACAAATTTATCATGACCATGCCATGTCATTAGATATATACAAAACTGCTATGCTGGAGAGTAATTGCTGGGCACATGCGTCTGAATTTGAGGCAACCTCTTATTTACTCAAAGTACATTAACGTCTATCATTTGGGTAAAAATCAAAAGCACCATCTGAGAAGACGAATTGGAAAGTGAATAACACACGAGGAAATCTGATAAGTACATGTATTACGTATGTGGTTATGCTTCTACGGATCTCGATATTCAACCACATTAACATGTGTAGATCTACAATGAATTAGTTTCAAATAAGTAAAATAGTTACAGAGTAATTCATTACTAATCTAGCAAGGGAAGTTAACGTAACATTACTACTCAAAATCAACGAAACTTTCGTACAATATTTCGTAAAATAATGTTCAACAATTAAAAATCATTGTTCCTTATGGCAATTGTCGAAATTTCAACAGCAGATATGGTCTGGTAAAATAGAAACTAGGAAATTAGCATGGAATTGATTGTGGTCACAAATAAATAAAAACGAGCATTTTGTATCTCCAAAAATCTATGTAATCATACCACATCTAGCTCTGAAATTGTGGCTATTGCTATAAGGAACACTGATTGTTTTGGTGTAAACTGTATTTTTACGAAATACTTTACGAAATGTTCGTTGATTTTGAGCGTTATATAGACTTTAACATTCATCATGATGTAACAAATACCAGAATTATAATTTTGAAAGCTTTTAACCAAATATATCTGCTGCACACTTAATATATGTGTCAGTTACAGTAAGATTTCTTTAGATGTGACGATATACATAAACCGGCAATATCTTAATCGTACTGAAGTCTCTTTCATGTACACACTATAAAGAAGTAAAACTCCAGCTGCTGGAGCAGTATTGAATTCTCATTAAAAACAATTAGTTGGTCCTTTATTTAAGGCAAGTGACCGATTGCCCAAACAGTACAAAACAGCACAATACAAACTAACATAAACACAAATATGAATAAAGCTGGGGTCACCGCCTTGGAACGGTCAATGCAAAGCATTGGGGGTTTAAACCGGTTATAGAGCGCTCAACCTCACACTTGGCCCAGCAATATTCATAATACATTTAAGTGTAAAAAAATTCAACGTCATAGCAAGACATATACGCTGTTTGGGAATGCACGCTACTCTGTGCCGAGTCCTTAAAACGACACATAGACACTATTTTCGTTATGGTACAAGTTATTGAGTTTGAACTGGCAATACATAATTACATGGTATTACCATTTTATTAATGGCACCATATACAGATCGTTTCTTAATCATTTTATATTGGTTACAAATTGTGAACATTGAATGTTTACACAGTTATTGCATTTATTTACTGAAATATGAAATGTATAACGCACATACCTTAATGACAGGCCGCATGAATACAAACGTGTAATTAATATTATATGCTAAACATACGCAGTATTATTTGAATGACACGTTGGTTGGATTTTATACTTCTTAATTATAATGTCATTAATATTATATCAGTAGCTAATCACTAGCCGATTATTTTACTGTAACGGTGAGGCGATTCGCAAAGTACGTGTGTCAGTTTCTAGTTAGAAAGTGTGTTCATTTTTTTCAGATGTTATCACCCGCGGTCTTTTTTTAAACAACTGCCTCACTGTTGATTATATTAAGCTTAAGATTAGCTTAAATTAAAAGAAAACGTCTACAGATGTGACCTCTATCAAGATAACGTAACACTTTGATATCAAGTGTAGATAAATATGTAAATGAGTAATGTTTTTGAACGTATTCCCCTGGTAACGCACATGTCAGCATTCAATTTTTCTGTTGCTGGGTAGGTTATTTCAAGACTGTCTTGACATGTTTGTTTGTTAAATGTTGTTCTTAAATTGTTGCAAAAATGTTTGAAATACCTTATAGTTCATTGTTAAATAGAAATACCTTATAGTTCATTGTTAAATAGTTGAATAAACTGGTTTATAACACTTATTGTTTATATTTTATCATGGTCCTAATGCACTTGCTTACTGAGAATTTGTCTAAACATCCGGTTACGATAGAATATTTAATACAAGAAAAAGATTTTAATACAGAATAAGATGCAGGTACAAATGTTTCATTAATTTATTGATTGTATATGATATTTTTGGATATATGCTTTTGTGGTTATTAAAAAAATTATGAAACTGAAAGTAACAGTTGAATTTTGAATTAACTCTTTGTTTTATTTTGTTATACGTCATAACACTATCTGTTGTGAACGTAACGTGCCGATATATCAAACACAGAAATTAGCCATTTGTATATAAAGATAAATCGCTGAATTTCGAATGTTATTCATCGGAGCAACCCAGACATTGACCTGCTTACGGGTCTCTTGTTTTTTCTATAAGTGAAAACAGTGCAAAAATGGGCTCAGACACGCATGTTCGGTACATTCATAAGAACATTCGCAGCCATCAGTGCCATATTTGTCCATATTCTGCCAAAAGTGCCAGCATGCTGAGGTTGCATATTCGGGCTCATGAAGGTAGATTGGAAGTGTCATTTTTAACAGAGTTACCTTTTGCCACTCAGATACGTATTTTTACGCATTTGTATTGTAGTCCCTTAGACAGTTAAATGTAATTAAAAACCTTTCTTACTAGATGCAAGTTGTAAAGGCTTCATTTTAAAGCCTTATATACTGATGAGCAGCAAAAAGCATAAAACCTGAACAGACTGCAAGATACCTGCAGGCTGTTCTGGTTGTATGCTAGTTGCAAAAGCCATTTTCACTTGGCTTATGGGGAAAAGGGTTAACAAAATATAATATGAATTTTGTTGTGATTGTTGTGTGTTTTCACTATTGAATTTTCGAGTTATATTTGTTTATTTAATAATGTGTAACAGTTTGTACAAATAATGACACAAAAACATATTTACGGCTTAATTATGCACACAGTCACAAAGTTTAAATAAACTGCTTAAACTGCTGAGCTTTCAGAGCAAAAGTGTGTGCAGATTAACTGACTACCATATGACTGAAATACTGTTAAAAATGGTGAAAAAATAAACAAAACGCTAACAACACAAAAATGGGTATTTTTCAAAAGCTTATTAATTAAATAAGTTAAGTACTCAACCGTACACAATAATAGGTACTCAACCGTACACAATAATATATACTTTCAATTCCAGGAATTTATTTTTTGCTCTTTCAGCTGATTGATAACTTTGTATGACTTTAATGATTGATAACTTTGTATAACTTCAAGATTCTCATAGAGCACAGATCTTGTGTTAATTTATTAGCTGATACATTCATAAAAAAGAGAATTTGTGATGAACTGGTTAGAGATTGCAATAGTTGTCACTTCTGAGGTACTTCCGCAATGATATTTGTTTATAAACATAACATTACAATAATGATAGAAAATGTTAAGTTTTTTTTTCAGGTATTCACCCCTACAGCTGTGACCAGTGCACGTTCATCTGCGAACAGCGATACCAGCTGAAGTCTCACACGCGGACACACACCAACGAGAAACCCTACAAATGTATCATGTGTAGCTACGCTGCAGCCTGGAACGTGCAGCTCAAGGAACACATCAAAGCCCACAGTATGTCCACCGCGGTGGCATGTAGGGAGTGTGGGGTCGTCTTGAAAAACACGCACACTCTCTCCATCCACGAGAAGAAGGAACATGCTAGTGTCTGGCAGTACAACCACCCACCCAACACCCACCCACTCAAGTTGATGCCTATGCAGAAGCACACAATGTAGCCAATCCGCCTAACAACGTGAATTGACGCGCTATGCGACATTGCAGTACTGAAACATATTTCAGTAGAATGTAAGGAAGATAAGAAACTGAAGATCAACTAAATATGCTAATCGCATAATTAGCTATGACTTTTTCTTTTATTTAAAGTCTCTATAACGCTCAAAATCATTCGTAAAATAAAGTTAACGCCTTAACAATCAGTGTTCTTTGTAGCAAATAGCCAAAATTTCAACGCTAGATGTGGTATGATTACATAAATTTTTGTAGATACAAAATGCTCGTGTTTATTTATATGTGGCAACAATTCCCGCGAATATATATTGTCATACAACACCAGGTCAGTGTTCATGTGTCGTATGAATAGATATGCAAACAATAATAACAAGAAATATCTTTAAAAAAGATATACGGCGTAAATAGTTTAATGAATGAGATCAAGGATAGCGAATGTCTTTTTCTGTGCAGTTCTTAGCTGCATCACACGCAGTACGGGATGTTACGGGGAGTTTTCGCGGCTTATTTTACATTATAACATATTGCTGGTCATAAACCTATAGATACAAAACAGAAAACCACAAGAAGAATGGAAGTGAAATTTAAACATATGAGTCAACCGGCCACACGAGAAGTATCCGTATTTATAGGCGCGTTCTTCGAACAAACCTGTTTTAGTGGTTTGTCGGGCATTGCTATTTGATTCGATTATTAACAGTATCAATTATCATCGTGCTAATGCTTAAAGTGATATTATGGGCATTTTGCACTGTTGAATTGAGCTGAAAAGAATTAACAGGTCAAAATAGTTAGTTAAAATGTGGTTACTGATTAATTATCTGCAACTCACCTTGCTACCAGTTGTTTATAAAAATATATTTTATATTCGATATTCTTACGTGACCCACCCAGTCCTGTAAGCTGAAATGATCCGTAAAACAATTTCGTGTCTTTGTGTCGTATGAACAAATCTGCACTAAAACTAAATTTAGGTTCAACTCGTAAACGCATGATCAGTTGTCAAACGAAAGTACGGTTGATATTCAAATGCATTATTTTTCTCTTTCTGGTATATTGTTTTAGTATGATGCTGCTGCATTAATTAATATAAGTGTATATGAAGTAGAAACATCAAAAATAATCAACGGTTGCGATAGACACCTATAAACTGTTACATGCTCATAATATCACTTTAGTACATTAGGCAATATGGACGAATAATTATTGTTAAATTTATCAACAATAATATTTATCATTGTATTGTTGAAAACACATTAAGAATCTATTATTTACATACCATAATTATATTGCTGAATATCTTCATTTAACATATTTCTGGTCTAAAGAAAATTCCAGGTCACCTAGTTCACGGATAGCGTCTTTATTATATAACGATTATTTTACTGGCCGCCAACTCCGGTGATGACCTGTATATAAACTCTGAATGTCCACGAATTGACCCGATATACCTCGCGGGTTGAAATGCAATGCTTTAAAGTGAGGCCTCGCTTCCATTGCTCTTTATACTTTTACATGTTAACATGTTGACAGGAATAAGGAAGTAAGTACTAAATATGAGAACATAGCCTTTTAAGTATAAACGCTCTTGCGCTGGTAATACTCTGAAAATAAAAGGTGTACGCACAAACTGTATTGATGTCGAGAATTGAGTGTAAAACTGTTCTATCTATTAAGCCTTTTCATTCGAGATAAAATTGTTTCATACAGTAAAACAGTGTTACAAAGACGCGGATATGTTTCCAATGTTCTGGTGGTAAACTCAAATCAGCCAATGGAATAAATGAAGTGTATTCATTCGTACCTAGCCGCGGGAAATTTTATTGGAATTTTATTGGACACTTACAAAGGTCAGGCTAAGGTGAAAAGCTGGCTTATGCAGCTTACGCCGAAAAACGAGCATTTTGTATCTACACACATCTTTTTTACAAGACCACATCTGACCTTGAGATTTCGGCAATTGCCATAAGGAACACTGATTGTTATTTTGTTAAGTTTATTTTACGAACAATTGTAAGAAATTTTCGTTGATTTTGAGTAGTAATGTTACTTTAATAAATAAAAGCTGCAAGTCAAGCAATCATTTAAAGTGGTATTATGGTCATTATTCACTTTTGGATTACACTGAAAAGAATTAACAGGTCAAAAGTTAAAATACTGACCAATTATCTGCAACTCATCTTGCTACCAATTTTTAAAAAAATATATTTTATATACGATATTTTACATGACTCACTCAGTCCTCTAAGCCGAAATGATCCGTTAAACAAAACTGTGTATTTGTGTCGTATGAACGAATCTGCACTTAAACTAAATTTAGGTTCATATTGTACATGCATGATATAAGTACGGTTGATATTTAGATGCATTATTGTTCTTTTTCCGGTATTTTGTTTTAGTATGTTGATGCTGAATTAACTAATATAAATGTTTATGAAGTGAAAAAAACAAAAATAAACAACGGTTGCGATAGAGACCTATAAAATGTTAGATGCCCATAATATCACTTTAAGTGTGGATGATTTTGAGAAATGATTATTTTGTGATTTTGACATAAGATCAAGGTTGGTTTCCTGATTAATCCAGTATGTTTGTTATTGAGTTAATTAGCGAACAGGTGATCTTGCCATTAATAGCAGAAATATCAACTTGCGAACAAATAGTGTTGATATCAGTACACTAGCATCTTGTAGCTTATCTGCTTGTGCATGTTTATTTAGCTAACTGTCTTTACCGGTATTAGATGCAATAGTTCTCCCGCATGCTAGTCAATACTAACCAGCCATAATGCCACATGGAAAAAACAAAGTTAACGCTTCTTGGCTTGGATAAACCGACTGTGATGGACATCAACTAAATACTTGGTGTGAAAAGGACTCTTCCTCTGACATTGCTGGTTACTGTTTTCTTTGTAAGAAAACTATACAGTGTGGACATACTGGTGCAACACAAATACTGCACCATGCCCAGGGCCATAAACACGAAGCAGGGCTCGACATTAACTTTTGAAGCCACTTGTCCGGTCGGTCAAGTAGACCAAAATTTCAGTTGTCCTGACCAAAAAGCAACTTGTCCTGACCATTATATATTAATCTGCTCAGTACTTTGCAAAATAATGAAATAATACAAAATGCTCAAATCATAAAGACTGTTATCAATTAAAATACATATGAAATTATTCTCGGTTTGATAAATACGGCATAGTATGGTTTATTACGTGTTGTTTAGAAGAGAGATTATGGTAATGGTTTAGCGCGAATAATGCACGGGTTTTGTGTGCATGTTTTAGCGCGAAAGCGCACGAGTTTTTCGTTTTGGGGTATATATGATTTGTACATCTATTGAGTCGCCATTCGAGGGTGTATTTGACAGGCAAACGTTATGGAACAAAAAAACGAAAGGGTGATAACCCCGCCCGCCCGCCCTTAATGAGCAAATGTATGGTTAAATAATTGGTTACATTGCTTTTATGTTAATAATTTTGCAATAATAAAGTCTATATTTAGTATATTTTCAGTTCGATTTTTAGTCCATGTAAGATGGGATCTTAACACAAACCGATTCCTTTACTGGGAAAGACGATGGGTGTATTTTCATTTAAGTCTGAAGCAGCTAAGTTTTCTTGATTATTTTGACCCATTTTTTACTTAATATTGTGTTTGAATGAGGTTTTTTAAGTTATGGGTGTCATGTTTTTCGAGACTCTCACTTCCTGGAGATAGTACCTCCATCATATTTATTGAAATATTGGTATGTTTAAATTTAAGTGTTATTATTTTGTGTTGTCTTTCGTAATGAACGTTTAATTTTAAAGACATTCTTATTGTACGATTACTTAATATTTTCATTTTGGTGTGACTGGTTAGATGTTGAAGTCGGTTTAATATAGTTGTTCGTCATATGCATTTATATATTTATCGGAATACTTATGATTTATCAACATTAATTTTAGGTGCTTTATGGATTTTATGGTTTGGTGATTTGTTTGTTTTTATGTTGATGTCCGGGGTGTGTGCGGGATGCTTTTGATGTTTGTTTGTTATGTTAATTTGCGCAATGAAATTGATAATGTTTTAATTACATTTTTTTACTAAATAATACTTAATGTTTACAGTATAATAATAGCTGCTTATTTGTAGATTTCTCTAAAATTAGAGGTTTCGGGAGGTGATGAAGGCACCTAGACACCGGTCTCGAGCCATGGGTCCTCATATGTCCCCCTGCCATTAAAAGAAAAAATAAGAAAACAAAAATGGCAGTAGGGTTGCGTATCCCGCTCGCGGTTTTACCTGAATCGTTTATTACTACTGATTATTGTATGGGGTGTACGTGAAGTCATGTACACTTCTCTTGATTGGTGGTGATGGATGAATCTTGCAGATATTAGCAGCTTTTTTTTAACAAATTAATGTTTCACATTTGTTAATTTATAATATTTAAGCAAGTTAGCGTGATTGATGGGCATTTGGGGCGTCCTGTGTGCACTTTGGGCATCGGCCGGGATCAGTTTATTCAAACCGTAACTCTTTATTTGAGATATATACATGACGTCTAATTGTTATGAATAAATTTGCATTTTTTCACATGACAAACATGTGCATGTGAAGAATTCATAATTACATGCCCTACAGCATTTAAATAGTATCGTTTCAGTTCTTTATACACCTGAACAAAGATGTTACACCGTTTCCAGTCGTCTCGAGGCTCATCAATTGAGCGGTGCCGTTGAGGTCTATATCCATTGCACATACAACACATACGGGCGTCAGAAGATTTTTTTTTTGCATTTATATGTTGAAAGTCCTGTCAAATACAAGCACACACTCCTATTTTGTCTTTGGTTTATTATTTGTATGATAATGATAATGATGATGGTATGGGTTATACAGATGATGATATTTTAATAGTATTTTGAGAATAGAGAATAATAAATTTACTCATAACTATGAGTAAGTTAACATAATTGTAGGCAATTTCAATACAAAACGAACTGACTAGAATAACGGAAAACTCGAGATTATTGATTTTTAAACATACAAAGCCACAATACCTGACAAAAACTTGTGTTATGTAAAATCATTCTATACATAGAGATGACGTCACTTTGTTAATTGTCTGTAAGATCGGTGTGTACCGGTGTCGTAAAATGCATATTCTTTACAAGGAAGAATATTCTTGTTATCTTGGCAAAGGAAAATGTTAAGGGTTGCTTCCCTTGTAAACAGTACGGTGTAGTTTTGCATGGAACTATCCGAATACCTTGCGCTTTGTTGTTTAAACGTTAACATACTATAATTGAAAAAGTTTTGTGGTAACTCCACAGAAATAACGGATTTAAAGGCATTTTTTTTAAGTAATTAAATTATAACGACCGCTTGTCCCGTCGGATTAGCAAACTCTATATTTACTTGTCCGGACTAAAAATATGGTTGTCCCGGACAGTCGTACTACCGTTAATGTCGAGCCCTGCGAAGTTAAGGAAAGCAACACAAATAACCAGTTATTCTCAAAAAGAGAAAAGCAGTATCTCAGGCAAATATATGGTTCATGTAGATATTGTAGACCTATAACTGAGTAAATTACTTAAATGTTTGGTCAGAGTATTGAAGCGTGCATATCCTCATTGCGTTGTAGATTGCTTTATTATCCTTTACCGGTTTCACTTGAGGGGACTTATGGTTTGAGCTCTGTGTGTCCGTCAGCCTGTGACACTTTTCTGGATCCTGCGATAACTTTAAAAGTTCATAACATTGTTTCATGAAACTTGAAACATGGATAGATGGCAATATGGACTTAATGCACGTCATTTCATTTTGTTCCTACGTCAAATATTCTGGTTGCTATGGCAACAAATATATATATATATACATATAAATATATAATCCGACAATGGTTGAGCCGGTTGGGGACATATAATGCTTGGCAAAAGTCTTGTTTGTATATTAAATGCTGAGCTTGTAGTGTTTTGCATACTTTAAGCATAAATGTTACCTTGCAATCAATTATGTTTTCTAACTGCTTATGATCATGGATATAACACACAATAGAACATGCCAATACTCCTGCTTATGTAGAATATGTTTAGCTCTTACACTTACTAACATTTATGCTTTGAAACTTATTTTGCTTAACCCTTTACTTCATGCATACTCATTTTAACACCTTTGCCAACGGAACAGACCTAAGCTCGCTCGGTTTGTTTATACAATTATAATAAAAATATAATTCTTCACTATTGTCTGTAATGAGAACATTCTTTGTTTAGTACTAGTGCAAGAATACTTATATATATTCATACTGGGTGAAGTTTGGTAAATATTCGTGGAGGAAAGGGTTAATACTTAGGGCTTTTGTACTTTGCTTTATAAGATTAACAGTGTATGTTTTAAATGTCATGTTCATTATTGTATTCCATTGTGTAAATTGATGTTAAATGAGAAATACAAATTGCAGGTGCCTGTATTTCAAGGATACAGGCACTCAAAAGCATTCAATGTGTCTTTTGCTGATTTTGTCTCCAACTGTCGCATGCCTAAAACATACATATGCACATCCTGATCTGAAACATGATATCCTGAGTATTTAGTACCAAATTTTGATGTTTCATCATTATACAACGTCAAATTTGTTTTCTCTGGTATTACTTCACCTAACTGCGTTTGGGACAGAATAAGACGCTCAACATTCATATTTAAAACAGTAGATCTTGCAGGCAATTTTTCACACTGCTTTCCAACTATTTTCAAAACACATTTTATAACATGTTCAACATTTTGAGCACTTACATTCAAAGACAAAAGAGTGTATATACATTGCCTTAAATCATAACTGTATTTTACCTCAATGCTGTCATAAAAACTAACTGACTGTGACTCGTTCAGCATATCTGCCAGCCAATCACGCTCTTTTTCCATGTTTGAGAGTGTTTCATTTTTCGCCTGCAGTTCTCGTTCTTTATTTGCCAATTCAGTTTCAAGCCTTGCATTATTACTTCTTACATCATCAATCTGTTTTGTCATTTGCCCTATTTTATTGTTAAGCTTGTTTATTTTTGCAACATTACGAGAGTGCTGCAACCTAATTCTTTTCAAAGTTTTGTCTTTGATTTTGATTCTCTTTTCAAAATTTTTTATAAGAATTTTCTGAGTAGTTATGGTATCTTTCATTTTCACTATTGTTTTTTTCGAAGTATTGCTTTTTTTCAGTTCAGTTACAGTTCCTTTCAACTGTTCCTTTTCTTCATTTAGATTCTTATTTTGCAAGGCCAAATCAATGCTTACATTTTTATATGAACAATCACCCCCACTTTTGATGCATGGTTGACTGGGATCTTTGTTTTTTTTTAATGAATAGCAGCCTTAGGAAGCTGAATTTTGGAGTTGAGAAAAAGCTGGAGTGCTTCATGTCCTCCTCCTTTATTTATATTCTTGACAAGTTTACGATATTTTTCTTGAGCTTATTTTAGACATTGTCTGTAGGATGATTCCGAAGGTTTAACTCAATGATGATCTTTATCCAGAGACTTTAACCAGAGGACAATAGTTTCATTAGATACATTTTGTTTAATTGATTCATCAATTCGGCATGTGTCGCCATTTTCGCCTTGATTCTCTTCCTCGACAAACTGGCGAGGAGGAGCGCTATAGGGGAAAAACGTTAGTGTGTGTTAATATTTGGGTAAGTTAGTGTTTGGTATACTTTTTACTGATCCAATATTTCACCTGATACAAATAAGTACACCCATGTTTGACTATTCATGCACACAACCTCAAATATTGGCACAAAAATACACCAACAAGGACATTGATTTCTTGTGTGGGTTTACTGTAAGTAAATGTTGAGTTGAATCCAATTTCCCCCCCCCCCCCCCCCCAATAGTACATATAGGCTTTTGCGTGTCACTTTGTACATGATTAACAAACAAGAGATGTGTTTGACATAAAGACAATGCCCCCTATTGCGCCGCTTTGAAGCCATATATATGACCTTTGACCTTGAAGGATGACCTTGATCTTTTACCACTCAAAATTTACGGCAATGTTAATACGGTCCCCGAGTTTTGAATCAAGTGAACCGGAAATGGTTATTTTGTATGCTTCGCGTAATGCCAATTTACTCAATTAAATTACAGCGGAAAGTCATAATGATTACTGTTTTAAATAAAATATACATATTTTCACATAATAACACCAACCTTTTATTAATTTGTACAACAGAACTACAAAATAAATGCCTTAAACTGTTTAGCCTTCAAAACAATCAATCGTGCACAAAAATCGTTAGTTTTAAAGTCTCGTTTTGGAACTCTGCGCGCCTGATGACCAAGAGTAAACCAATTTTTGTAAACATACATTTGTTTGAAGAAGAAATCATTACTTTACATGACACTACAGAAAAAATAGAGTTTCTGAACATACTTTCTTCGTTCCAGCCTTATAATTTCGAAGTGTGCCGGAACTGGTCATAGTTCGGAACTGGTTCACTAACTGTATTTATAAAGCATGACGAAAAAACAAGAACATGAATAATGTTTTTCGGAAAAATTATTGCATATGTCAAGCCGTTCGTATAGGTTCCTTCATTACAATACAGCTGACAAAGTCTTATTTTCATGTCTTTAAAGGATGTTAGCTACTAATTGGACCCATTCGTATAGGCGGCTGTACATCTGAACGGTGTATTTAGACTTTAATCCTGTATAAAACGTCTGACATGTATATCAGTATTAGATTTGTTATGTGTAATTATTTATAATAATAGTAATAACAACAAAATACTTGCATTTTGGCATTTCCTAAAAGAAATACTACTGTCGTTTAAATACTTGTTATCCACTACTGATTGGGAAGCAAATCGGATATCGACGTTACTGGTTATTACTGTATTAATGACAATTTTTGTACCTCCCTCACGCGCTCAGAAATCGGAAAAACCCACAGCGCGGGAGTTCCGAATTAAATTTATTATTGAATATTGATTAAATAAATGCCATTAGTTGCATTTACAGCAGAGGGAACTGGTGAAGCGACTTGTGTTTATTGTCAATCTCACACTAAAAATACCTGTTTTTTTCTCTCCAGAATTATGGCTGTGGGACCACTTTCCACAGTTGTGCCAGAAAAGTTGCACAAGTACTTGTCAAAGAACATGTTGAAGACTTACCGGTCATGTAGTCATGAATATACAGCAAAACTCATGAAAGATGTAGAACCGGCAGATTACTGTATTCCTGTAATAATTAGAAGCTATAACGAACAACTTTAGAATTAGAATGTAGAGAATTTGAAATGGACGTCCATCTATGAATATTGAATACCTTAATTGACTGGGATGAGTTGGACCATAAGATTTGCTCACAAGGTAAACATGCTTTTTGACTCACTTGAGCATATGCTCCATGAGCATACTGACTTCTGTTTAATAAGGCTTGTATACACTATTATGCACCAAACACTAAAACGTCATGTTCACTATGGACAAGGTTCAAGTATAGTCTATACTTGAACCTTGTCCATAGTGAACATGACGTTTTAGTGTTTGGTGTTTAAATAATTAGTTTCACTTCTAAGAGCTGTGTAAATTGGGGGAGCGTTGCTGACTCATGACCATCGTAACGCCCTTGATTTGACATACAAGTTGTTTATTGACAAGTTATATTAAGACCCATCTTTTCCCAATAGCAGAACAAATTTAACAAGAACCAATGGTGAAATAATAAGCAAGTTTTATCCTCAACATTGAAACATCCAGTTCTGTCCTGTTAACTAATTTTGTTGTACATTTACTCTAAAGACAGTGTACAGACTGTGCTCTGTGTAAGATTTTATTGTCTTTTAAAGGTAAATTGTAAATTGTATTTCTCAGAAGCTGGCTAGCTCTGAAGCATAGCTTTTAGACTCGAATAACTTTGTAATTAACTTTAAGTTTAGAAGTGTCAAAAGTCAGCCATATGTACATGTATATGTAAATCTTTAAGGATGTGTGTATTATCAGAGAAATGTTGTTTTAAATTCAGCAGGGGCTGAAAGATCTGTTGTGCAGTTGCCACAGGAAAGTTCCACCGGAAAAAGTAAGTTCAGTGACATTTTATAAAATAAATATTTTTATTAAACACATTTTGAGAAAATGCATATACATGTATTTCAATTTGCTACGTTTCTGTGGAAAGCAATTTAGAACATAAGTTAGTGTGTGAAACCTGGCTCTCATTTCAATGCCAGAAATGGTTGCATAATGATTGATGAACTAGTTTGTGTTTTTCCTGACTCATGGCTGCGAACTTTGCAATGATTTGACCAACAATGTTTTTATGCCCTCAGCATCTAGTGTTATCACCGTCCTTCCGAGCTACCTTTAAGGGTTTGGGGGCCATCTAACTGTAAACAGAACATAAGATAACAATAGACTTTATTCCGTAACAACAGAATAGGGGGAAAAATGGCCCTGTATTAAAAGAAAATAACAATGGAAATGGCCCTTTATCCCATTTCGGCCGGCCGGCTGTCCGTCACAAAATTCTTAACCTTTTATGGCAAGTTGGCTATTAGTCTATTTCTACAAAACCTACAGTGATGAAACTTCACACACTTACTTATTAATGTATTTGCCATCATATGTTTTTTTCAAAATGCATATTCTTGAGAACTTAAGCATTTGGTTAACATCTTTGTAAACGTAAAAGCAAGTGATTAAACTTCAAACACCAAATTGTATCCATGGATTTCAGATTCTGTTGATCCACCTTCAGTTGACAAAGAAACAAAGCAAACATCAAGAGCCCAAGGTATAATTTTTCATAATTATTTTGTTTATTTACAGGTAACCACATTATTGTTTTATGGGTATATGGAGCCAGTTATTTGACATAATGCAAGCTGGCTTTTAACGGGCTGACTAACAAACACCAATGGCAGAAATGTTAGTGCATCATACTTGTTATTGGAGGTGTTCCTGTCATTGGCCAGCCGTATTTTGATGAGCAAGAAACTTAATGCTTGCTTAGTACTTGTTGGTTCAATGAACAGATTCCAGATTATATCTATAAGCTTCAAGCCTCCTTCCATATCAAATTCAAATAAATCCTGTATAAATTAACCTACCATTTGAGTAGAACACTAGTGCTAAATGCTGACAACCTCCCTACATATTCATCAGCAGGGTTTGAATAACTTTAGAAACATTTTCATAAACCAGGTTAAATGGTCTGGTTGAGTCTAACTCACGAAACCCGAATTGTTTAGATTGCTTCTATCATTGTGCACCAAGTATGACTTTGGTTTTTAAGATTCTAGAATAATTTGTCTTTTCTGTACCCTATTCACATTTTGAGAAGAACATTGACAGTGTCTTGTGTCCTTGATTTTCTTGTGATGCCAATACACCAAAATCCTTTGAAAATTTGACCTTAATACATGTAAAATTAATTAATCACTTAAATAATAAACTTATACTAATAAATAGAATTACTTCAGTTCATGTAATTTGATTGTGAAAAACAATTGATTAAATAGTTGTTTTTATGCCCCCGAAGGAGGGCATATAGTGATTTGACCGATCGTCTGTCTGTCCGTCCGTCTGTCTGTCTTGCCGTCACACTATGTGTTTAGGTTTCCAAAAATGCTCATAACTTCTGTGTCGCTTCAGATAGCAATTTGATACTTGGCATGCATGTGTATCTCATGGAACTGCACATTTTTAGTGGTGAAAGGTAAAGGTTATCTTTCAATGTCAAAGGTCAAATATATGGCTTCAAAGCGGCGCAGAAGGGGGCATTGTGTTTTTGACAAACACATCTCTTGTTTATTATAACCCACAAATAAAGTTAATTAACTGAAAACTGCAAACAACAAAAATAAGGTGTGGTCTTGCATTGCAGATGTTCTCATAAGACATGGTTTCGATGTCACTGTAACTCAGTGCATTGATAGGTACAAATATATGAAACGATCATACAAAGCATATCTTGATAAAAGCAAAAAGTCAGGAAGTGATAAATGCTCATTTAAATATGAAGAACAGATGCATGCTCTGATTGGAGATGACCCAGCAATCAAACCGCTGTTCACATTCGGATCAGGTGATAAAAGTAGAGTGTGCAGATCTCGATGCTAATGAAAGTGATGAGAGTGTAACTGCTTCTAGTAGTTCTACACCAGTGTCTGAACCCAAGCGTTATTGCAGGAGAAGCATGATAAATGAGTTGAAGGAATTGATGGAAGAAAGATATCAGAGGTTGCTCTCTGCACTTGAGAAAATGAATAATGAGCAAAATGAGCTGATGAAAAAACTTATTGATAAGTTGTAAACTTAATACATTCTGAACTAAAGATGTATTGTTTTAAAGAATTAGAAAAACTGTTTTAATTTTGTTAATTAATTTTAATTTGAAGAGTTAATTTTAATTACTATGTTTTTTTCATGCTAGTAAGGCTATTTTGAGGGTTAAAAGCATTATAGTGAACTAACTCACACAATCGTCATTTTTAGAAAAATGGAATTGAAGTGTTTAAGTGTGCCTTCAACTTATAAAACATTGGTGTCATATATCGTAATTGTGTTAATAGTCAATTGTAGGCTTTCATAGACGAATGTTTATAAGTTTAATTTTTTTATGTCCCCGGATCGATAGATCGGGGGTATATTGTTTTCGGCCTGTCTGTCTGTCATTCTGTCCCAAAACTTTAACCTTACAGTTTTGCAATAACTTTTGAAATATTGAACATAGCAACTTGATATTTTGCATGCATGTGTATTTCATGGAGCTGCACATTTTGAGTGGTGAAAGGTCAAGGTCATCCTTCAAGGTCAAAGGTCAAAAATTTAAAACTTTAATATAGTAAAGTTTTGCAATAACTTGAAATATTGAACAAAGCAAACTGATAATTGGCATGCATGTGTATCTCATGGAGCTGCACATTTTAAGTGGTGAAAGGTCAAGGTCATCATTCAAGGTCAATGTCATCATTCAAGGTCAAAGGTAAAAAATTTAAATATTTAATATAGTTAAGTTTTGCAATAACTTTTGAAATATTGAACATAGCAACTTGATATTTGGCATGCATATGTATCTCATGGAGCCGCACATTTTGAGTGGTGAAAGGTCAAGGTCATCCTTCAAGGTCAAAGGTAAAAAAAAGCGGTGCATTAGGGGGCATTGTGTTTCTGACAAACACATCTCTTGTTTTTTAATAAAAACATAAATTTGTGGGATAGTTTATTATGACATTCTTTTATTTCTAATTTGTAGATACATATGTCATAGTAAACAAACCCACATTGCAAATGTTTCTCAATACAAAGGGTTATTAGCGTAGTCGTCGTGCAAAAACTTTGATGTGAGTCATTACTTCTTTGTTATTTGCATATGTTCATCAAATTCACAAATATTTTTCTTCTTGCAACAATGCCTATCCAGAGCTGAATTTTTTACCTTGACCTCTGATTTCAACCTTGACTCCTTTGACTCTGATTAACAGACAAGCGTTGGTTCCCGCGGGTACTCTTTTATATAAACTATAATTTTATGCTATATTAATTTATATCCAAAAATTATCACAATTTTAACAAGAAGGCATTACATGCATAATATTTGACATAGTGATATATCGTCATAATGCCCTCACAGTATGATTACGTGTAAAATTATGACTAAGAGTATTAAATGATGGAACATTGATTGAGGCTAATAAATTAAAAATTACTTGCATGTAGAATTGCACAATCTAGTAGTGTACTAAAACAGATTGCATACATATAATTTCCCTAAATATTTTACAGAAAAGTATACTCAAAATTATTGATTTTTTGGGTGCCTTTGACATACAATGAAACTAAAGGAATTTTCCTACCTTCATTTTGAGGCTGAAATATGGCCCAAATGCAGTATACCTATTTTTCTATATCTCTTCAATGAAATTCTAATTTACAAGTTCAACACAATTTCAACACTTAGATTCTTAAAAATTAATCATCATTTTCCAATTTTGAATTCTGTAAGAAATCAATAACTCATTTTTGTGAAAATGTGGTTTACTTCACTATTCCTTTTCACCAGCCATTTGTTTGACAATTTTTGTATTTTATTTCATTTTTATGCTCCCCCCAATTTTTTTGGGGGGGAGCATATAGTCGCCGCTTCGTCTGTCCGCCCGTCCGTCCGTGTGTCCGTCAGTGCACAATTTTTGTCTGGGCTATTTCTCAGCAACTAATAACCGGAATTCAATGAAACTTTATGGGAAGCTTCACTACCTAGAGGACATGTGCACATTATCAGTGGGTTCTGGTCGGATGATTTTTCACATAGTTATTGCCCTTTGAAATTTTCCATTAACTGTACATATAGTGCAATTCTTGTCCGGGCTATTTCTCAGCAACTGATGACCGGAATTCAATGAAACTTTATGGGAAGCTTCACGACCAAGAGGACATGTGCATATTATCAGCGGGTTCTGGTCGGATGATTTTTCAGAGTTATGGCCCTTTGAAATTTTCCATTTACTGTACATATAGTGCAATTCTTGTCCGGGCTATTTCTCAGCAACTAATGACCGGAATTCAATGAAACTTTATGGGAAGCTTCACTACCAAGAGGAGATGTGCATATTATCAGCCGGTTCTCGTCGGATGATTTTTCAGAGTTATGGCCCTTTGAAATTTTCCATTGCACATATAGTGCAATTCTTGTCCGGGCTATTTCTCAGCAACTTATTACGGGAATTCAATGAAACTTTTTGGGAAGCTTCACTACCAAGAGGAGATTAGTCTCATTTATAAGACGCGCAAAGAATTTAGAGATACTTTTTATATGGGCTAAATTCTTTGGAACGTCTCATCGTTGAAGGACCTTTTTTTGTGGTGGAAACCAGAAAGTTTAAATTTTCATCAATTTGCGTAAAATTGCAAAATACCAACTCATTCAGTTTTAATTCAGAAGTTCATTTTTACATCAAATATCGTCGATTCGAAGTTAGAAAGGCATAAATTCTGCAGTTAAACTTCTGCTTAAATCGCAAAACAATCACTGACCTGTAGCCATGTCATGAAACTGATTTAAATATGAACCAATCAGAAGAAGGCATTACGGTGTAACGTGTACGCGTAATTTTATTTAACATGAGCTTTTAACACCGACTTTTACGTAACTAGATCTAGTATGCTAAACTTTGTCGATTTAATAAGCATATGTTCAAAACAGATATGGTGCAGTTTCTATTCACTGTTCTAAGTTTCAGGAAGTGTTTATGCATGTCTTTTTCGCACCTCTGTCTGTGTTGTTTTATGTACTTACATTCTACGTTACAAAGGAGTGGACGGTATACTGTACGATCTGTATCAATATTATTTATGTACAGTATAAAAATAAAAGATGTAATTTATTTCAGAACTTTTTATTTGTCAATTTAGAAAAAAAAAACAATGCTAAATTAATCCAGAAAAGTATAACATCGGTTTACTATGTAACGCGCTGCACCACAACAGACGAACGCAATTTTTATTTTACGCTGTTTATTCTTCCACTTTAAACCAGATGCTTTACATCGAGGTCGTGTTATCGATTTATATCTACTCAGCGAGCGAATCGATAGATATTGAAAAATTGAATAGTGGTTGGATTTAAATTGCTCAGGCGTGCAAAATTCAAAGTGTCATTACATATTTTTTACGGAACATTATCGAGAAATGAATTATCTACACAGGTAAGTAAATATTATTGCAATCCGTTGTTATTAAGTGTCTTATATCGGGGCTTGAATGTTGCGCACAAAATCCTTGCGCAACAATATAGACAAAGAACAAAAAATTCCCACCACATAATTGGTCTTTCACCCTTTGTACGCTCCAAATATTACCCATATAAAAAGTAGCTTAATATTTAAGAGCGTCAAAAATTTGGACTAAGAGGAGATGTGCATATTATCAGCCGATTCTGGTCGGATGATTTTTCACAGAGTTATTGCCCTTTGAAATTTTCTATAAACTGTACATATAGTGCAATTCTTGTCCGGGCTATTTCTCCCCAACTACTAACTGGAATACAATGAAGCTTTTTTGGAAGCTTAACTACCTTGAGGAGATGCGCATGTTATTTGTGGGTGCTGGTTAGATGATTTTTTAGAGAGTTATGGCCCTTTGAAATTTTTAAGTTGCTAAACCATCCATCGTATTATTTTGTCCAAAGTTATGCCCCTCAAGACGTTTCCTTTTATCTGAATATATAGTGCAATATTGTGACAAAAAACCTTTGGGGAGCATCACCCGTCCCCGACGGTTTCTTGTTAAATGTGTTTGTAAAAATTGTTCATTCCCGTAGGTTTGAACTTCAACCTTATGTGTTTTAATCACAGAAATGGGGAAAAAGACAAACAGGTGAAAGGGGGTGTGGGGGGGGGGGGGGCATTAATTTTATGTCCTGTGGACTTATTCCTAGTTTTGTTTATTATAGTCAGTTCCCTAAGAGTACAAGGAGTACATTGTTACTATGATAATTTATTATAAATTTCTATAATTTGTTAATAAATTATGTTTCAACTCAATCAACATTCTTTGTGTTGTTGATTAAAGGTTTCCAGAATCATATGTTCCGGCAGCGAAAATTAGTAGTGTCTTAATAGATTTCTGTTCCATGCTTGCCTAGATAGCTCAGTTGGTAAGACATCAGACTGTCATTCCAGTCGTTGCTGGTTTGAACCACAGGGTGTCGGGCAAAATTTATCTGTGGTTATTTAATCAAGGTCAGTGTCTTAATGAATATTAACCTTCCACTAAAGAAATTTTAGAGAAAATTTGTCAGTACTCATTGTACTACAGGAATGCTGGTTAGTTATCCGACCACTGGAATGTTAACTTATCTGTTGAAAACTTAGATTAGGCGTATATAAAGACTATGTATTAAAACGTAATTCTTACATATGAAATTTGAGTATAATATTACTATGTTTCCTGGAAAAGATGTATTCAAGAAGGAAGTCTATCAAACATAAATTAAGAACATCAGTAAATACTATGCTTTATATGTGACGATAACGTTAGAATATGACACATGAACATGCATGCAAATACAACAAAACTGTAACCAGGTGTATTGCTGTAAATTAGGACATATAGTGAAATGTAAGGTAAAACCAACTGGTACCTTAATTTACATCTCAATCTGAACTGATTATGACATAAGCTTAAAGCAATGCATCTGATAATAAAATCATTTCCAACATGAAACAGTACAAAAAAAGTACAATGTTAAACTTTCACTGAGACAGATGTCGTACAAGTTCATCTCTAAATTGGATTCCACTCTCTCTGTCTTCATTTAGTTCATCATACACATTAATATCAGGTTCTTCACAAAAATCAGTGATTTCATGGTCATTTATAAGACAGATATTATGGAGAACACACGCAGCTACTATACAGTAAGTTAAAAACTCAATTGTGTGTACATAAAATAATGTAAATCGTCTAAACCTCCCCTTCAGTTGGCCGAAAGCACGTTCTACAACCTGTCTTCCTCTGCTGTGCTGCTTGTTATAATTTTGCTTTTCCCTTGACAGAGTTCCGTAATCTTTGAATGGTGTCATCAGCCAAGGTAGTATTGGATATGCAGCATCTCCAAGTATGTACTTGTTCTTGGGTATAACCTTTTCAGCACTATCTAAAAAGAGTGGTGAGTTTTTGAAAACTCATGCATCGTGACTGCTGCCAGGCCAGCCAACAAATATATCAAGAAACAAAAGACGATGATCACTAACAGCCTGGAGAATAACTGAGTGAAATTTTTTCCTGTTGTAATAGGATTCTTGATGTATCTGAGGAGCCGTTACGCGTACATGAGACGCATCAATCGCGCCAACAATACCTGGAAGCTTGCTCTTTTCCGAAAATCCCTGAGTTACAGAGTCAAGTGCTTCATTCCTTGGCCACTTTATAATTAGTCTCACTAGATGCATACTTATTATACGTGCAATTTTCCAACAACAAATGTGTGCGGTAGATGTTGATATCCCAAATCTGTCTGCAAGTGACCGAAAACTGTCGTGTGTTCCTGAAAATAAAAAAATGGATATATATCAAGCTTATTCAATATTTTGAAAGTGTTTAGAAACGGTGCCACAGGGACCTATACGTATAGGTCCCTGGGTGCCATGACTAAATTATCTGATACACTTTTCCAACTATCAATGAGTGATACTATAAAACACATGCACAAAATATTGTATGAAGTAATTTGTGCAATACATATTACTGCGCGGTAGTAAGTATATGATAACACTTGCAGAAATCATGACGCAAAAAAGTCATTAAGAGGTATGTGTTTCACCAATCAGATGAGTCTGTTCATTTGTCACATGAAATGCAGTATAACTATAGCTCTAACAGATCTACATGTTTACTGTATATACATATAGGCAAAGTAGTACTGTTTTAAATCTATGAAGATTTAGTAAAAATAAGTACCCATAAACCATAGGAAAATCAAAGCCAGTGGTATGTTTCCTTTGCGTCGTTTCAAATGACTGCCAATGACATCACATATGATTTCAAATGAGCTTCTTTCTAGGCGAAAGTGACTTTTGAAGTCGCTCAAACTGTATCTTGGCACTATCGATTCTGCATACAATCTTATGCGAGGTACACTGTCGCGCCGTAAAAGTCTTGTAGTTACAAAGTCATTTTGAGTTATGAGAATGAACAATGATCTGGTGCGGTTCGCGTCCATGAGTTTTTTAATTGCTAACGTTATCAAACCTTTCTTTCTTCGAGTTTTGTCAGCCATCTTGAATTACTCCATAAGCGTTCGGACTAAATCCGTTACCCGAGTTACTCGGGTTACATAGGGTAAGCAAAACAATTTTACACGGGTATGTATGCCGAATGCGCTCAATGTAAACATTAAAAAGCTAATTTTTACCAGAAATGCAGCTCTCACAATTTGAAGCCCAAGGTATTCCACTAAAGGAGGCTAAGGCAGACATCATGTCCACTATCCCCTGGCTAGTTACAGACATTTCTGGAAGAGGTGGACCACCCCCTGTCTGAGTCAAGCTTTTTTTTCATCGGTGAACTCACGTTTGGCCTTCACCTTTAGTATACATTTATTTATATAAATTGTCATATTTCGTAATTTCATTATTATGTATGTTATGTTTATTTCTATAGTTAATTCAGTTATTCAAGGGATAATGCAGCAACAGGACACGTTTAAATAATCTTGCATCAATATAAACAAATATTAAATTAATAATTTCATTATATTTTGTACAACATGACCATTTTTGACTGTATAGAGTTCATTATCAATTATTCTAATAAATATATTGTTTTTAAATATGTTTTTTGGTGTTTTACAATTTGATCCATACACTTTTAATTAATCCATAAATATAAAAATTATAAAAAAATATATCCATTAATGCATATGTAATCCTAAATAGAAATGTTAAACATAGTAAAAGCGTTTGTCAAAACAATCAGTGGTGGAGAGGTAGAGGATAAAATATTGCTTCAAGAGGTCCCTGGTTCGAACAACAGATAGGGTGCATTGTTTCAGTTGTCCATTTTCCCTGTTATCATAAATATTTGAAAATATTAAAAATATTAAATATGTGTTAATTATTCCATTTAATGACATTAATCATCTGTTAACAAGTCCCTTTAAGTTGCATTTTTGATCAGTATTTTAAGTAGGTTGATTGGATAATGAACAATGTTGTTAAATTTCATATAGACGTTTGGATATGTAGTTACATTTCATACCATGTTCGTCCACCTCTGTTTAATTTGATCAATCGTTCGCGGCCCATTGCCCACTGTATTAACGCGGTCCTTGATCTCCGCCCACACTTATTCCTGAATTTCCTTGGTGTTAGGATTACTTCCACCGCTGGCATGTTTAGCGGTGAGTCGCTTGAAATGAGTTTCCATGCACTCTTGCAGGACTTCGTTCTCTCGATAATAAAACTGCCTCGACCGCTTAATTTTACCGGTACTATCGCTACAGGTCAATGTCAGCCATTTTGTTTGTTTACAAAATCGCCGTCTGACACATCGCGCGGAAAATACGTCATTAGAAAATGCATCATGGGATTGTTTTCGGTCACTTTAACCAGCGGTTAAAGTCCACATTTGTCGGTTTGGTAACTTTGCAGTATATATTGTGTTTATACAATCAACTTACCTTGACGGTTACTTAACCTGAATAATCGCTAACTAACCAAAGGTTTAAAAGTTACCGAGCGGTAACTTTAACCAGCGTTTATACAATTGGGTGCAGTTGTTTATAAAAAGTATATATATTATATTCGATATTCACCCAGTCATCTTAGCCGAAATGATCCGTAAAACAAAATAGTGTCGTATGAAGGAATCTGCCGATATTCACCCAGTCATCTTAGCCGAAATGATCCGTAAAACAAAAGTGTCTTTGTGTCGTATAAAGGAATTTGCACTGAAACTAGATTTAGATTCTTAGAGGACTGGGTAAGTCATGTAAAATATCGTACATAAAATATAAACAACTGGTAAAAAGATGAGTTGCAGATAATTGGTCAGCAAACACATTTTTACTAACTCTTTTGACCTGTTAATTCTTTTCAGATCAATTCAACAGTGATAATATCACTTTTAATATTTTTACCCCGTTAGGAATACGGGACATGTACTATATTTGTCGCACATTACAAACTATAAATTGTGTCAATGTGTCGTACGAACGAATCAGTACAAAAATACGCGAATGCCCCGAACATGGACGAAACAATACAGAAGTTGTTGCTTACATAAATAAAACTCTACTTTTGATTATTCTCATTTCTTTATTCTTAATGATAAAATATGAGATCTCTGCAGTGAAATAAACAAATTGCTATTTCCGCCGCTGAAAATAACACATTTTCGTAAATACTTTTTCTATTTTTAGATAATTATATCAAGATTATCATATTTTTGAATGATCATGAATTAAAATCGGTATTCCACCGAATCCAACATATTTTCTTTTTATTGTATGCTTGTTTCACCGTTTAGTTACATTGTAAAAGAGTTTAACTAGAGAATTTCGCTTGAATAATGACGTCATTTCGTGTACTGAAATGTATTGAGGCACGCCACAGTAGAAAATCATTTGGATTATTCGATTATTTTTCATACTGGTATTTATTATGGTAAACTATTGATTTATGAAAATGAAATCTTATATTTGTATTACTTTAGTAACATTACTATTCAAAATCAACGAAAATATCGTACAATTGTTCGTAAAATAAACTTAACCAATTAAAAATCAGTGTTCCTTATGGCAATTGTCGAAATTTCAATGTCAGATGTGATCTGGTAAAAAAGATGTTTGTAGATCAAATGCTCGTTTTTATTATTGTTTTGCATATCTATTCATACGACACATGAACACTAAAATGGTGTTCATGTGTCGTATGAATAGATATATTCGCGGGAATTAAAGCGGGTATATACGATCTTGTCAAATATTTATAAATTAATATACAATGTGTAAAAAACTTATTATACATATATTTCAATATAAACTAAAATAAAAGTTAAGAAGAACATGTGTCGAAAAATGCTAAATAAGCCAGATATTTAATTCTGAAATCGAAAAAGGCTGTACAGCCGAATTCGCCAGCATGTATATCATGCATATACGATGTGAATCTAAATTTAGTTTAACGGTTCATTTGAAATTCCTGCAGCGATATCGATTCATACGACACACGAACACTTACTAAAAAGACGAATGCATCGGTTATTGTAGGAAAATAATTACGAATTATCTTCGTCACAATCGGCTAGGGGCGCTAATTTGTATTTGCTGCATTTTATGAAATTCGTCTTAAATGTATCATTTTTCTTGCATATTGTGTGTTATTATAACATATTTGTATCAATATTTTACAATTCAGCACATATAAAAATCGTATATACCCGCTTTAATTGTGGCCACAAATAAATAAAAACGAGCATTTTGTATCTACAAAAATCTATGTAATCATAGCACATCTAGCGTTGAAATTTTGGCTATTGCTATAAACACTGATGTTGAGGTGTTAACTTTATTTGACGAAGTACTTAACGTTTTGAGCGTTATAGAGACTTTAAAGCGGGTATATACGATTTTGTCAAATATTTATGAATTTATATAAAATGTGTAAAAAACGTATAATATATATATTTCAATAAAAATTAAAATAAAAGTTAAGAAGAACATGTGTCGAAAACTGCGAAATAAGTCAGATATTTAATTCTGAAATCGAAAACGGCTGTACAGTCGAATTCGCCAGCATGTATATCATGCATGTACGAGGTGAATCTAAACTTAGTTTAACGGTTCTTTGAAATTCCTGCAACGATATATATTCATACGACACACGATAACCAACTCTGGTCCTAATAGAAAGACGAATGCTTCGGTTATTGTAGGAAAATTTGTTCGTCACAATCGGCTCGGGGCGCTAATTTGTCTTTGCTGCATTTTATGAAATTCGTTTTTAATGTATAATTTGTCTTGCCTATTTTGTGTTATTCTAACATATTTTATCAATATATTACAATTAACACATAAAAAATCGTATAATCTCGCTTTAAAACATGAATATTACACATACCAATGACAGTATCTGCGTCGTCCACGACGCCATGAAACGATGCCACCGCCTGCGAGGTCTGTGACATTTCTGTCAAAGGCGGTCCTCCCCCTGTAGCGGCAGCATGGTTTGGATCCTTTGATATATCGGATTTTTTTTTTAAATCACTATAATTTGTTATTTTTTAATGACTGCATTTTCTATGCAGCATTTCATGTCATCATGACTGAAGAGACACTTAACTAATTGCTGTCTTGACCGTAAAGGTAGCTGGCTCATTTAGTAATTAAATGCATTGTTGGTCAGATAATCTTCATTTTTTTAAAGTTATTGATGAAAACTATGCAGTAGATGGGATTCTTCTTCATATAGAGTTCTTAGATATCGATCTAATTTTTGTTTTTCTTTTGTCAGTTTTCTTGCAATATACAATTACACTCACTCTTTTTGGAAGAAGAAATAGGGTCAAGACATATTTTGATAACATAAGAAAGATATTGTAAATCAATTGTTTTTTTACAACTGGTGTTGATGTTGTAATATATGTATAATCTTCAGGCATTCCTGAGTCTGCAAAGGAAAAAAATTCAAAGCTTTCTTGGGAAACTTAGGAATGTTCAGAAAATTGTAACATGTTTCTAACATGATGTAGGAGAAGAACCTGCGTTTTCTTCTGAAACCAAAACAAGGATTTTTCAAATGTTTTCTATTTTCACCCGTGTCGAAGGAATCAGTTGAAACACGTTTTGAACATAATAGATGTAAATCTGTTTGACAGGCTCATCTGAACTCAATACACTAATCTAGAATTCCTCTTTTTTCACAAGCGCGACAAATCAAGTCATCGACAATATAAATTCCTCCATATTTCAACAACAAACCAGAATTCAACCGCTTGCCTTTTCCAGTTTTAATTTTATCTTTACACACAGCACAGGTCTCACTTTTATTCACTTTCCTTGGCGTAAGTTTACAATGTGTATCAATCGTCTAAGGTCAAGATTGTTTTTCACATTTTAATAATACAAAGATTCGCATGCTCACAAATCAAGAATTGCCACTTTTAAAGTGATATTATGGGCATTTTTCACTAACCAAGTATCTGCAACTCATCTTGCTACAAGTTTAAAAAAAATATATATATAATATTCGATATCTACATGACTCACCCAGTCCTCTTAAGCCAAAATGATCCGTAAAAACAAAATAGTGTTTTGGTGTCGTATGAACGAATCTGCACTAAAACTAAATTTAGATTCACACCGCACATCGATCATTTCTGTCGTCAGTTGTCAACACGAAAGTACGGTTGATATTCAAATGGATTATTTTTCTCTTCCCGGAATATTGTTTTAGTATGTTGATGCTGCATTAACAAATATGTGTATAAGTGAAAACACCAAAAATAAACAACGGTTGCGATAGACACCTATATACTGTTAGATGCCAATAATATCACTTTAAGTGAAAAAAAACAAGAATAAACTACAAGAAAGAAAAAAGGACCCTGAACTGGGCACTGACCTGTGGAGTAAAAGTCTAACTCTTAAGAACATTTATAATTTGTAGGTTTTTTAGTCGTCAAAAGATGCATACTGTACACTATAATTAAGTGTATAGTAAGATATTTAAGAGCATAATAAACGTTCAGTATTACAGTTGCTTCATACATATCACAACAACAACGAAACATTGCGAATCTAAAACATGTTTTGTTTATATGGTCAATTTACTAAAACGTGAAAATGTCCCTTTAAAGTTCGTTGGGTTTATAATTTATGACGTCATCAAATTTCACATCGACCGCGGGATTGTATTACGTCAAACCTGAATATATTTAACTCCAACTCAAATTTCTTTGTCTCCTGAAGTGGATTTGTCTTATACCATGCGTTTTATCATTCTTAGCGTAAGTGTATATACTTGTTGAAGTTCATTCTTATACTTGCAACACACTGACTAAACTTAATAAGTACATTTCAATTAAGAATTCAACCATGTTTTCATTTTTTATACAAAAACAAACAAGTGACTCGTGAGCAGGTCAATGTCTGGCTTGCTCCGATGAATAACATTCGAAATTCAGCAAAATATCTTAATATTTAAATAAAAAGCTAATTGTCCGTGTTTGATTATCGGCACGTTAAGTTGACAATATATGAGATTTTGGTGTTGGTTTGGGTCCGTGCCCCGGGATACGGACCGGCTTTGGGTGGCCTACTTTTTGGGGGAAATCTTTTACGGTTCTCCTTTCGCTGCTCTTGGAAAGTCAATCGTGCACCGCTTGGCGGTCATCTCCCTGGCGCGTTTTTTTGCCCTCGTACTTGCCCCAATGAAGGCAAACTTCTGGCGCATATCTCCATCGAGAAGCTGAGATAGTGATATATCATAGAAATTAATATTATCACTTACTTTATGGTTTCATATTTGTCTTATTTGTTTTATTAAATCTTCGAACTGTTTTCAAACTGAATATGTCTTTATAAATGATCATTCCATCTGCACTACGATGATGATATGATGCTGATGAAAGTATCATTACCATATTCATAACCGTCATCAGCCTATTCACCAATACCATCATCATGACTCGACATCACCAGCATTGCAAAAACTAGTAGGAAATATAGTTGCTCACCGTATGCGGTTTTTTAATGTAGGTGAAAGCATCTACTTCTGTAACTCCACACGCACTTCAAACGCGCAGTTGTCTTTGTTCATCCTTATGTTGCTTTCGGGGCGGCAGGAGGTTTTGAAAGTTAAATTTAATGTGTAAAGTGCTTAAAGAACTGACCAAAACACTGTTTTACTATGATAATTTTAATTGCAAATCACTGATAAATCTTACACATACCGTATAGCGCCTCGTTTGTCCTTATTGCTCCGACTGCGGAATCAGGCCATGTTTTTTCTTGTCTGTGTTTCCATCTTACTTCTCAAAACGGCCACCGAAAAAACTTTGCGAAACCGAAATTTCGCACACTCAAATACCCTTTTTATGCCCCCCTTCTAAGAAGAGGGGGTATATTGCTTTGCACATGTCGGTCGGTCTGTCGGTCCGTCCACCAGGTGGTTTCCGGATGATAACTCAAGAACGCTTGGGGCTAGGATCATGAATCTTCATAGGTACATTGATCATGACTTGCAGATGACCCCTATTGATTTGAGGTCACTAGGTCAAAGGTCAAGGTCACGGTGACCCGAAATAGTAAAATGGTTTCCGGATGATAACTCAAAAACGCATATGCCTAGGATCATGAAACTTCATGGGTAGATTGATCATGACTTGCAGATGATCCCTATAGATTTTGAGGTCACTAGGTAAAAGGTCAAGGTCACGGTGACCTGAAATAGTAAAATGGTTTCCGGATGATAACTCAACAACGCATACGCCTAGGATCATGAAACTTCATGGGTAGATTGATCATGACTCGCAAATGACCCCTATTGATTTTGAGGTCACTAGGTCAAAGGTCAAGGTCACGGTGACCCGATATAGTAAAATGGTTTTCGGATAATAACTCAAGAATGCTTACGCCTAGGATCATGACACTTCATAGGTACATTGATAGTGACTCGCAGATGACCCCTCTTGATTTTCAGGTCACTAGGTCAAAGGTCAAGGTCACAGTGACAAAAATCGTATTTACACAATGGCTGCCACTACAACGGACAGCCCATATGGGGGGCATGCATACAAACAGCCCTTGTTCTTAAAGGTCCTATAAAGGTGACGATCCGTAATTATTTACCGACTTATAAATATTGTTTTTATATTTATTTTATAAAGGTTATCAAAAAACAATATATATGTGCTATTGGACATTACCATAAACAAATGAGCAAAACAATTTGTTTTGAGCTCAAAATACAGTGTCCTCCAGGTTAATCGTGTTTACAAACAATCCGTTTATTTACATCGCTGTTTACTCGGGAAAGTGAAAGCGACGAAGGTCACCAAAAATATATCGTTGATTTTCAACGTTTTCCGGTATCCCTCACAAAGTAGGTCTCTTCTAAATGGTCAAAACGCTTGTAGGGATCTAATAAGTTACTTTCTGCTGGTAAAAAGTTGTTTAAGATAGAAATACAATTGAATTTTCTTTCGGCTATTTTTAGCATACGTCAACGCTTTGAGGCTACACATCACGTTAGTTGCACAGTTGTTAACATTTCTTCCAACTGAAATCCGGTAAAAATTAGACCAGTTTATATGCATAATAATTGGATTTGTCACCTTCATAGAGCCTTTAAAGATTTTCTTCTATGAGATAAATAATGCGGTAAGTCTAACTTTTGATTAATAATTTATTAATTTTGCTTTAAAACTGCGTTTTTTTTACTATGAAATTTATTCGCAAAGTTGGTCTACCCATGGGATTTTTGCATTTTCCGTGGGATTTTTTGTTTTTCCCATGGGAAATGTTGCCAAATCCTACTTGATAAAACATACTGAAACTCAAAAGAGTTCATTATTTCATATAAAATTTGTACTGAAATAGATGTCACACAAAAGGCATCAATTAGAATAAGTAACACAGTAAAAAGGTAGAATGTCGGCTTAAGTGTACCATTACCGAAGCGTACCAAACTTAATCGTACCTCTAAGCATACCACCCTAAAGTGTTATAGTGATTATAATTTGTTAGTATCTCAATATATGGTACATTTTGTTATCCCCCGCCATAGGCGGAGGGATATTGTTTTTGCGTTGTCCGTCCGTCCGTCTTTCCGTCCGGAGCCATATCTTGGAAGTGCTTTGGCGGATTTCATTTAAACTTGGTATGAGTACATATATGGATAAGAGGATGATGCACGCCAAATGGCACTGTACACTATCTCTTAATAACGGAGTTATGGCCCTTTGTATCTTGAAAAAAAAAAAGCATTTTGTGTGTGTCGGGAGCCATATCTTGGAAGTGCTTTGGCGGATTTCATTGAAACTTGGTAAGAGTATATATATGGATAAGAGGATGATGCACGCCAAATGACACGGTACACCATCTGTTAATAATGGAGAAATGGCCCTTTGTATCTTGAAAAAATGATTTTTTTGAGTGTCAAATGTAACACGTTTGTGTCCAAAAGCATATTGGCGGGGGATATCAATTCAACGAATGTGCTTGTTTATTATGTGTTGTTGATTTTAAATAAAAAATTTCTTGTTTACTTAATATATGGTAATTAAATACTATTATAACTAAAAACAAAAAAACTCAGTATTAATATTAAAAACAATGATTCATAATTTGTTCAAATCGAAAAATGTATCCGATATGGACTGTATAAATCCCACATAAACAGCTATAAATTCACACATTTCCAATGCTGTTCAGAACTTTACATCACCTTATCAAGAATAAAAGTACGATTCTTTGTGATGCACTTACTGCATTTCTTGTAAGGTATAACACAACTTCCAAACAATGCATACCTCCGATGTAATTTATTTGTTCCAAATCCATTAAAAAGAATTAGTAAAAGCAATTGTATTGTCTTATGAAGGACCTGAATCTTGAACCAATCAAACTACTAGTCTAGCAACTTACATGGAGAGCCTTTGTTCGCCTCTTGAGGTATGTGGGTTATGACGGAGGGCGTATGTCTGCACAGCGGTGATCAATTTGTATTTCTTGACTTTGCTTTCAAACATCCAGCACTCCTACATAATGAAATGCATGAAGAGATGTTGTGTTATTCATAAGAAATATTGTCACGACTCTGACTTTTGTGAAAGTAAAATATCTTCGGAAGCGGTAGCGAATCGTATCAAGATAAATTTCTTTTAGTTAAGAAGTGAAAAATAAACACTTTTTATAAATTTTGTCAAACATATCATTTATTAATTTCATCATATCACACATTTTTGAACATAATACATTTATGTCAATGATAACATTACATGAGAAAAGTGTGAGTTATAAGTTAATAATTATGTTAAAATACTGTTTTCTGTTAATATTCTGCAAGTTTTCTGTTAAAATTCTGCAAGTGTTTCTGTTATATTTGTATGTTATTTCTTTTTCTTATGAGGTTGTTAATTACAAACCATCAACTTTTAAAGCTTTTGTCTTTTATTCTCATATTCTTGCGTAACCACCTACTGACCCGACCGTTCTGGTTAGAGTGATTAAACTCAGAACTCACGGCCTTTTTTACTCTCAGAAATTATGTTACCGCAGAATTCTGTAAGTATTAGAATGTCATAACGTGAACAGCAGAAGACTGACAGAATCACCAATAACTTTGGATTGTTCAATGAAATATATAACATTTCAATATGTATTAACCATTTAATATATAATACTACATAAATTACCTGCATATTTGCTATTTTAAATGCAAATAGTATTTTAAAACAATAAACATTAATACAGTATAAAAACAGTTGACAGCAGATTGTTTACGTAAAAGTGACGTCATTTTCAGCTACAACGCCACCTTGGGTTAAATAACACTAAGTGAACATGTGTACAATAACTTTACAAAAATCTGGATTTAAACTCAAACAATCGCGTAGCTGGTAATCCAGGTAAATTTTCAAGTCTGTTATCATAAGAGTCTCATACAATACTATAGCTTAACTGCAGAAAGCATTCGAAACTTAGGTTAAATATCAAACAGTAAATAAACATTACCCCACCCACTAAGGTATACATGTGTTACATTACCCCCCTCTTAAGATTATTTGTGTCCTCACAAAACTATAAAGTTCATAGAATCATTTAAACAATCACAATAAATAAAAAACTCCTTTTCAATTAATACAATGTATTTATTTAATGTCTAACTATCGACATTGAACAATTAATACAATACAAATTAACAAACTGATAATATATTCAGCATATATAACATTCCGATAATAGCAATACTTATCACCTAGTGCTGTAAAACATAAGTGACAATAATAAGAACAAACATGCTAACAAGTAAGTTATGAGCAAGGGTTTTAAACAAATATATAACACATTGCAATGCTCATGACATTTTACTTATAACAACAAATCAAGTACATATATCAAAATTGAGCATGAATAAGACTAGTATGTTTCCTCCTCTCAAACAACAGAGCATGTCAAAAGTGATTAAAACATTTGGAGGAAATGCCGATCTTTTTAAAGATCAATTTTACAACAATGCAAAGAGCCAATGCTCTTTTTAAATATACCTTTGAACATCAACATTAACAATAAAAACAACAACAACAGTAACAACACATCAAATGTTTAATAAACTATTTGACTATCATAAATCTTGTTATAATGCAGCACATTTTTAATAAACAAGAGCACCGCCTTGCGGGTGCAGACCGCTCATCTATTTTCTTTTTAAAGGTGAAGGGACTCTCAATTTCAATCACAAAGGAGGGAGGGGTGGAGTGAAGAGGGGTGTGTAGTGTGGGTGTGTGGACATTTATAACAATATTTAAAAAAAAATGCGGGGAAAAAATTGCAAAAAAAAATAGTGTGAGGGTGTGGTGGTCATTTGTGAGAGGATCGTAAAAAAAATAAGGGGGGAGGGGATTCTTGGGTGCGATGGTTGGACGGTATTTCAAAAATAAAACAATAAAAAATAAATATTTGTGTTTTTTAACCGTTTCAAAAAAAAATTGGGAGGGATGGGTGGGGGGTATAGTGTGAGGGTGTGGTGGTCATTTGTGAGATGATCTTAACAAAAAAATTAGGGGGGATTCGGAGGGGGGAGGGCACGGGGGATGGTTTGGGTGGAGTCTATTGTGGTATGTCAGGTAAGAGTAGTTTTGTCAAAGTATCAATCAAATCTAATCATAAATAAAGAAGTTATGGCAATTTTAGCAAAATTTAATAATTTGACCTTGAGAGTCAAGGTCATTCAAAGGTCAAGGTAAAATTCAACTTGCCAGGTACAGTAGCCTCATGATAGCATAAAAGTATTTGAAGTTTGAAAGCAATAGCCTTGATACTTTAGAAGTAAAGTGGATCGAAATACAAAATGTAACCATATATTCAAAGGTACTTAGTCAAAAAAGGGCCATTATTCCGTAAAAATGACAACCAGAGTTATGCAAGTTGTCCTGTTACTGTCCCCTTATGATAGTTTGCGAGTGTTCCTAGTATGAAAGCAATATCTATGATACTTTAGGGGTAAAGTGGACCAAAACACAAAACTTAACCCAATTTTCTAAGTATAAAGGGCCCATAATTCCGTCCAAATGCCAGTCAGAGTTACATAACTTTGCCTGCACAGTTCCCTTATGATAGTTAATAAGTGTTGCAAGTATGAAAGCAATAGCTTTGATACTGTAGAAATAAAGTGGACCTAAACACAAAACTTAACCGAATTTTCAATTTTCTAAGTATAAAAAGGGCACATAATTCTGTCAAAATGCCAGTCAGAGTTACATAACTGTGCCTGCACAGTCCCTTTATGATAGTTAGTAAGCGTTGCAAGTATAAAAGCAATAGCTTTGATACTTAAGGAATAAAATGGACCTAAACACAAAACTTAACCAAAATTTTCAATTTTCTAAGTATAAAAAGGGAACATAATTCTGTCAAAATGCACGCTAGAGTTATCTAACTTTGCCTGCCCAGTCCCCTCATGATAGTAAGTAAGTGTACCAAGTTTGAATGTTATAGCATTGATACTTTCTGAGAATAGTGGACCTAAACGCAAAACTTAACCGGACGCCAACGCCGACGCCAAGGTGATGACAAAAGCTCATTTTTTTTTCAAAAAATAGATGAGCTTATAAAATGACTATGTTTACTTCACATTTCATAGTATCAGTTATTGGTTGCCAAAAACAAAAATGACAATTAAGTTTGTAACCGTCGGAATTATTTAGTGCATTACGACCTTTGCTGATCCGAGTTTTACACAGTTTGCATGGTTTAAAGAGTTACTTCCCTTTACCAGTCATGCCGTTAGAATTTCTATTCAAATTTCGATTTGTTTTTCTAGATTATTTACATGTAATGGAAGGAGAGATTCCAAAACTCGGTATGTTAACAATTCATTAGTATTAAATGTTTAAGTGCGTTAATTGTTTCTATGGCATAATTCTATTTATGTCTTGAATTTGTTTCTAAATGTACCCGACCACTAAGTTTGCAATTTTGGATGCATTTGCATATTCGGATTTAAGACATTATTTCCATATGCATGTTATAATGAAAATTGGTATAAATTTATGATTTTTTTAAATGACAAAGAAGTTACTTATGGTTAGCTTATTAGTTTTTGTCCGGAAACCAATGGAAAATACATGCTGTGCAAAATACATGCTGTATTAAAATCTAATGTGGGTATTCACTGGCTTTGGCGGGAACAGTGGTGGCCTCCGCATGTGTTGCCGGTAAGGATGATACCCTCGACCACGTATACCCGCAGGAGATGGCTGGTAATGACACCTTTCAGTGATTGTTGGCCTTCGAACAATGACTGGTTTATTCTCCTTTCCATTTTGAATGGGAGGAACAACAGCAGCTGGAAAAACAGCCCTTTTCTCCGCTTTGAACTCACGGAGTTCATCAACTAGTTGGCCCAGCAATAAGCCCATCGTATGAACCGCTGATTTCAGTTCAAGAATCTCAGATTTGAGATCATTTATGCAAGTGTCACAAGTTGACGGCGACGATGAAGAAGACGAAGACATGGAAGATACACTCCATGGAGATTTTGTAGGACACACAATTCTTTTATTGGAAGAATGTAAGGGTGACTCTGGAAAGTCAAAAGGTGACAAATCGTGTTCACCTAACGACTAGCGTATGCGATTACTTTTTCTTGTCCACCTTGTATTTGACTTAATACAGCACCTATACCAAAATTACAAGCATCACAATCTAAAATGAATGCTCCATCATTTATTGGTAAGTCATGATATCAGGATTTGTAAGACAATGTTTCAATTTGTCAAACGCTATTTGACATTCATTTGTCCATTTCAAAGAACTATCAGTCTAGGTGGTGACCCCAGCTTTATTCATATTTTGTGTTTATGTTGGTTTGTATTGTGCTGTTTTGTACTATTTGGGCAATCGGTCACTTGCCTTAAATAAAGGACCAACTAATTGTTTTTAATGAAAATTCAATACTGCTCCAGCAGCTGGAGTTTCACTTCTTTATATTGGTGAGATCAAACAATGGTGTTGCAATAGTACTGAAATGGTTTAGATGTTTACGATAATACGAGCAAAGACCAAGAAATTGTTTAACCTCTGTTACATTCTCGGGGACCTTCCATTGTAAAACTTTAGCTACATTACATGGATCTGGTTTGACACCTTTAGCAGACACCCTGTATCCAAGAAATGTAACCTCATCTTTTAACAACTCACATTTTTTAGGCTTGAGCTTTAGATTTGCCTGTCTAAATCTGTTTAAAACCTCAGATAACCTGCTTATGTGGTCATTATGTGCTTCCAAATACAATACAGTCATCAATATAGATGATACATGTTTGCCATTGTAGACTCTTTAAAGCAAGTTCCATAACTCTTTGAAAAGTAGCTCCACTATTGGTCATACAAAACGGCATAGAGGTTAACTCATACAACCCATACTTTGATGTGAATGCTGATTTGGGAATGTCATTTTTATGCAAAGGAACTTGAAAATAACCTGATGTAAGATTTAGTGTTGAAAAATATTTAGATCCTGCTACTGTGCCAATACATTCATCCACTTTTGGTATTGGAAATGCATCTTCTTTAGTGACCTTGTTTAACAAACGATAATCTATGCATTTTTGGTAACTAAACATAGCGGTGAATCCAAAGGGCTGTTTGATGGTCTTATTACCCCTTGGTCAAGAAGTTTATCAATGACCTTTTTTTTCTTCTTGATAAGCAATTGGAACACGCCGAAAAGGTTGTTTGATTGGCCGTGCATTGCCAGTGTCAATAGTGTGCTCAGTTAAATTGGTAAGGCCAGTGTCATTTTCATCCTTTGAGAAAACATCCTGGTATTCTATAAGAACATTTGCAATCTTTTGAATATCAGACTGATTTTTGGCTTTAACTGAGTCAGTGTACAGTGTTTTTAAATGATCCGGTATTTGCTCACTTATGCTGTTATCATTGGATATTTTAATGTTGTCATGAGAAACATTTCTTAGGACTTTGTTTTCAGGTGTTTGAACAAATTGTAATCTCCTTATTGAATTTGTATTGAGGTCCTGCATATTTTCTGACTCAAGTAATTGTACTGGGTCATATGCTACAAATTCTGCTGTACCAATCACAGTGTCTTGATTGATTGAAACATCATTAGGAAATGGATTTATCAGTCTAACTTTAACTGTTGGGGCACTATTGATATTTGCTAAACTTGTGGCCATCATAACAGGGAAATTGTCTTTGAAACTAGCTAATGCCTCAATTGAAATGTCAGCACACTTTCTATTGTCATCCATTTCATATCTGTCTACATATGCATCAATTGTTTGTTCTGTATAGCCATTAATAACATAATGAATGCAGACTTAACTTTCCGTACAGTATTATCACTGTATTGATGACATGTAATTTCTGCGCCATTGAGGAAAATTTTGTTTTGGCTGAGTATAATATCAGCAGGTTTGCCGTTACTTCCTTTTAAAATGTCCATACCAAGTAAAACATCATCTTTTATATCTGCAATTATAACTTCACATTTTGTTTAATATCCATCAATTAGCAATTCTAAATCACATTTTCCAAAATCTGTCAATGGTTCCCCACCTGCATGTAGTAATTTGCCTTTTTTGTAAAGATGGTTTACATGAATCATCAATTTAATTATAAATATTTTTGGAAACTACAGTTTTTTCTGCACCAGTATCAACAACTTAATTAACGTGCACTCCTTAAACACATCCAGCAATATATATACTTGCTGATAATGGGAAACCTCGCCTAATAGGATTATTTGCTGGAATAGCAACATTACTTTGGCCTTCAAAATTGTGGACTGTCTCTTGGCCATTTAAGTCAGTCCTATCTAGTTTAAACATGAGCCAGGGGTAGCATAACTGTAGCTATTGGTGTTGTTTTGATGGTGCCATTGATTTTCACTGCCTTTATTGCTTTGATTTTGACTCATCAGTTGTGTGCTATTGGTGTAGGCATGATTTTCTCTCCCTTTGTGCATATTATTTTGGGATGGGAATGCTGATGCCATTTTACACTTTTCAGTTATTTGGCTTTGCATGTTTTGTAATTGTGGGCAATTTCTTTTTATATGCGACGGTTCATGACAATAGAAACATTTCCTGGCATTGTTCATTCTGCTTTTTATGTGACCTATCCTTTATAAATTGGGCTTTTGGTGCGGTGTTGCAACTTTTGTGAAATTCTACTTGGTTTTGTTGGGCAGTCAATGCATTTAATTCTGCTCTGACAATTTCCCTCAATTTGTCCATGTCATTGGGTTCTATTTTATTTGATAGGTTTTTATGAACACTGTTAACCTCTTTCTTAATGAGCCTTGTTTTAGTTTTACCTGGTGCAATTCTTGCAACATCACATTCTATATCACTGTTATCTGACTGAATCAGTTAGTATGTGTCAAATGTTTTCATTATATGACCTTTTCTTTTGTTTTGTTTCGTGGAAACATACAGCTTCATCAATATGTATGGTTCTTTTATGCATTCTACATGAAAACGAGCCTTATCATCAATTAAACCATCAAGGAATCTTCTTAAAAGATCCTCTTTTCTTGTTTCTTTATCACGATTGACATGGACTTTGTCACACGACATTTTTAATTCAGCAGCATACTCTTCTGCTGTCTCCCCACATTTTTGATTTCTGTGACTGAATTGTACCCAAAATGTTTGAGAGGTTTCAACTATCCTGAATCTGTTTGAGAGTTCTTTGCATAAAGATCTGTAACCTGACCTTGTGTCACGGACCATAAACATATTCACCAGCTATTCCCTGTAATCTAGGTAATATTTAATCTAATTTTTCATCAAGTGTCCATCTTTGCCTTTTTGCAACATCCTCAAATCTGTTAAACCAAACATTCCATGATTCTTTACCTGTGAAGGGAGGTTATTTCGGATAATGTTTGTTTCCCCTGTTAACATGCATTGATGAATTGGACATAAGATTATCTGGGTCAGGAATACTCTCACTATCCGCATCACTCTCACTGTATGCCAACCTTTGACTTTGAAGTCTGTTTTGCCTATGCGAGTCAAGAGATTTATCTCTATTATTTTGCAAATCAAGATTTTTTAAAGCATTTGTTAACTCCTGGGTTACATGTAATACGAATTCTCTAGGCTTGCAACTTTTGCCTCATTGTTTGAAATACTTTGACTCATTGCTTTATTATCATGAGTGTCACCAGCACTCATATGTAACTTTGAACTAGTCATACACTGTGACTGTCCATTATAAGAAAAACTACATTGTTCATCTGTGTTAATAATTTGTAATTCTTCACTTTTTGAATGTTCAACATTCTGCTTCTCATTCCTAATTTGAATGTTATCATTTTCTTCACGAGCTCTATGTCGTGTTAACACCATATCTCTGTCAATAGTTTTGAAAAAAAATGAGAACGGTTTTTAAAAAAATAAATAATTTTCCAAATATAATTTATCCATTTATTCTAATGCAAATCCATTAAATATGAACATTTAAATTCTGCAGAAATGATACAAAATTGGTAGCATGGATTTTTCGCTGCCACCAAAATATGTCACGACTCTGACTTTTGTGAAAGTAAAATATCTTCGGAAGCGGTAGCGAATCGTGTCAAGATAAATTTCTTTTGGTTAAGAAGTGAAAAATAAACACTTATAAATTGTGTCAAACATATCATTTATTATTTTCATCATATCACACATTTATGAACATTATACACTTATGTCAATGATAACATTTCTTGAGAAAAGTTAGAGTTATAAGTTAATTATTATGTTAAAATTATGCATGTTTTCTGTTAAAAATCTGCAAGTTTTCTGTTAAAATTCTGCAAGTTTTCTGTTATAATTCTGCAAGTTTTTCTGTTATATTTGTATGTTATTTCTTTTTCTTATGAGGTTGTTAATTACAAACCATCAACTTTTAAAGCTTTTGTCTTTTATTCTCATATTCTTGCGTTACCACCTACCGACCCAACCGTTGTAGTTAGAGTGATTCAAACTCAGAACTCACGGCCTTTTTTACTCTCAGAAATTATTTTACCGCAGAATTCTGTAAGTATTAGAATGTCATAACGTGAACAGCAGAAGACTGACAGAATCACCAATAACTTTGGATTGTTCAATGAAAAATATAACATTTCAATATGTATTAACCATATAATATATAATACTACATAAATTACCTGCATATTTGCTATTTTAAATGCAAATAGTATTTTAAATTAATAAAAATTAATACAGTATAAAAACAGTTGACAGCAGATTGTTTACGTAATAGTGACGTCATTCTCAGCTACAACGCCACCTAGGTTTAAATAACACTAAGTGAACATCATCGTCGGACACCCCCGGTCTATTCATTACGTTACTCTCCATTCCTAAACCGTGGGAGTTTTATCTAGCATATCGCCGTTTTGACGCGTCATGAACAAATTCGGTTGGCCAATCAAAATAACGTTTACATTTTCAATACTCTCTGCTATGGAGGGAAAAAAGCAGACGTCAACATAAAAAAATGGCTACTAACATGCAGGCCGACAAGAAATGTACCTTTTGTTTAACTACCTTAAAACCAAAATATTATCGCAGTTTAGAATATTTAACTAGCGTAAATCAATATAGTGTCGTTTTTAATGAATTAAGAATAAAAAATCAAGGAGCAGCATGCGGTCTTTGTACAAACAAATTGAATCGAATTGTAAAACTCAATGCCGACGAAACATCAATTATTTTCAAAATCCAAAAAGAAAAGAATGACTTGATAAAAGTATTGAGTGAAATGCCAGGGTTGAAGGCAATGCATGCTGCAGAACAACAGCTTTCTCGAAGTAAGTCAAAATATATTAATATTGCTCATTGTTTCATCAATTCAATACTTATTTAATATACATAGTCGGAACTCGGATAAATAAAATCGGGCAATTGCACTTTACCAGTAAGCACAACACCTAACACCTTATGCACACCTAATAATCCTTTTTATCCTATAAATTTCCTACTGCTCCCAAACCCCTGCTTTGTTGATAGTGGAAAACAACTGTGTACCAGTAAAGTGCAATCTAGCCCAGAAAATAACAAAATTGAAACAAAAGCTATGCATAGCTTTTGACCAACATATGTTGTAAATGTTCTATACAATATGTATACACATAACGTTACTGCACATGATGAGCTTTGTTGATAAGCTCAACAAGTTGTGTCATATTAAACAGATATAGAGTTATTTTTATATGGGCAAAATCCACCCATTGACCTAAATTGCAAACACAAAATAGATATTACATATAATTCAGCAATACTTTACTTAGTAAGAACTGAGTTACTAAGTGAATCAGTTTTATTGAACTTTTTTTTCCAAATTGTCAAAACTTTTCTGATAGCAAGAAATAAATGATTCAGGACAATGAATAGCAATGTTATAGTAGACAATATTTGATTAACTCAAATTGGACGCGATCAACACTTATTAATGCCCATTCACACTGCTATGAATGAATGGACAACACCTTCATAATATATAGGTGGTACATAAAGTCTCAAAGTGGTACATAAAGGGACTGGTACATAAAGGGAATGGTACATGAGGGGTCACACCCGTTGCAAGCTTCCCTTTTTCTGTCTATTTAAATTAATCAATATTTTGATGTATTCAATATACTCCTGTGATAAAAGGAGCGTTATAAATAATAAAACAAATAAATAAATAATAAATTGCAAGGTTGCATGGACTGCAGTCAATAAGCTCGAATAATTATTGATGATACCAAAATACATTTGGTAATGTGTAGCCTGTTGCTTATTCTATCAATCAAATATTTTGCAAGCTGGGAAATTGCAATCTGGATGTTCTTTTGCATGTTCTAATTTTTAGCGTAAAAGGACTCTGACTGACTTATTATTTGTGTTCTCAAAGTGCATATGTATATTGATGAACAGGTTGCAGTACAAATAAAAAGAGACCATTGCCAAGAACCCCAACCGGCGCAACACCCAAAAGTAAAAGGCCATTGTTCTTCACACCTTCAAAACGACCATCTTCTTCTCCTGGGAAAACCTGCCCTAAACAAGTTGCCGATCAAAGCACACAAACAGTACACACGCAGTGTGACTTTCATGTAAAGGTTTGTGCACAATATTTTTCTTTTTGTGTGTTTATTTGAATGTCAGATTAAGGCTCGAATGGTCATTGTCGGCTCGGGTACTACTTGCGTGTACCCAGGGTATTCTTAAGTATACTAACATGTACCCCGGGTACGTTAAATATACTTAAACGTACCCGGTTGATATTTTTCTGTACCAGACTGGTGTATTCACAACCAAAATGTGATGTCGTTAAAAGCATTTCCGATTACCGTTAAACAATATTATTTATCTTAAACAAACTTCTATGTAAAAAAACTGCATCAACATGATTTTTCCATGACATAGAGGCTATTTAATAAAAAAAATATAGCCGACAACGACTGATTTATGGTTAAAATTCCCCAGTTACGTTTTAGTATATTTACTGTACCCGGGGTACATGTTAGTATACTTAAGAGTACCCGGGGTACATGTAAGATTACGGATTGCAGATGAAATATATTAATATATAATTTGGTGTACAGATTACTAATATGTTAATAGAATTTCAAACTTGTATTGGAAATCTAAGGCATTTACAATGCTCACCAGGCATATTACAATATATTACTACATTAAAATATCATGGGAATAACATCATATCAATTATGACATTAAAACGTCAACATTTATTAAATAAAATGGTATTAGGGTTTAATTCAATATATTATGTACCAGTTATAAATAACCAACCAGCTTTATCAAAGTTTAACAGTGCTTGACACATTTTGGCAGTATTTTTTTTCCTTCTTTATTAGGTACCCATATCCAGATCACTAAGAATGAAAATTTTGTCAAATTTCCAACTGAAAAATTCCCAAAATATGCTATTAAGATTATTTATTGATATATGCAATGCTAGTTAAAATGTTCTTGAATATGGAATACAACATTCACAAGTGTATAATCTTGGTTGATTTCACAATAACTTTAATATTCTATGTTATACAAATTAACAAAAGCTTATATTAACAACTTTAACATCATATTAGGATATTTTCTTTCCTTATATTTAGATTAACATGTGAAAATTAGCACTTTACAGAAACTTTGCACAAAGATTCCCAACCGGGTACTTTCCCAAAAATGAAAAAAATATTGCTGCATTCTGGCCTACAATATTGGATGTTTTTGGTATTTTTAAATGTGTACCTAAAAAAGTGTTGTATCCTTTCAGGTGGATGTGAAATACAAAGGAAAGGAGCGATCAAGAATAATTAAGGACATAGTTCAACAGACAGCTTTGAAAGCAATTCTAAACAATAAAAGTGAAATAACTGTTATAAAACATTTAGTGAAAGACCAAACATTTAAAAATGCTTTGATACAAACACTATCCAAAGACATTGAATTTGAAGTTTCCCAGCTGCCTAAGAGAAGAGAGACTGCTTTAAAAGTTGTCAGTATTCAAGATCTGCTAACATTCGATTGGGGATCTCAAGCTGAAATACTTCAGCAGAAAATACCGACTCTAATGTCAATATTAAAGTCAAGCATTGGAGACAACCTCAATAGTCGCTTGCCATATGTCATCGTAGGTGCAAGTGTCATTCTGTATGGAAGATGTCAGCAGTTGAACCTGCTTCAGTACATCATTGGACTTACATTGGATAGATGTGGACTAAATAAAGAAGTATGCATTTGAAACCCATTACTAAGACAAATTGGTATATTTTAAGTCTATATTACTCGCGCCTGCGTCTAGGTTTAATTGTTTTGCATTGAAAAATCACTATGATAAGATGCTTACAGAAGTTAAAATGAATTGAATTATGAAAAAAAAGATTTATTATTAAAATCTGTGCTTAATGTAACACATTCAAAAAATAAAATAAGAATTAAGAATGTGTGATCATGTGTAAAACTTGATATCAATGCATATAATGTCAACATTTTATCCAGGAGTTGTCACTAGTTACTTGTATAGGCACTCATTAAAATGTTGAGGTCAACAGTTCTGAAACACTTACATGAATTACAGAACAGTAGAAAAGCCTAGCGTTTTCTATTCTCTGTTCTTAGATCTTAGTCATGTTTGGTGATGATCTGACAGAGTGCTCAATGAACAGCTTTAATATTTGCCCTTTAACAGAGTACTTTTAATTGATTTTTTCTCATTTCAGGGTCTCAACATACTGCATGACATAGGATTGTCTGTGTCATACACCAGTGTCCACAACAAGAGGAAAAGTCTTGTCAAACAGCACGAAGACAATTTAAATTCTGTTGTCAGAAAGTATGTCAGTGCAAAAATTTCTGAACACGAAAATGTTATAGTGGGTGATTGCCAATCAAACATGAACATTGATGGAGACATTATTCAGAATGAACGGGATTCAAATGTGAACATTGATAGAGACAATGATGTGAACACATTTATTCCAAAACCTTTTGAGATAATTGGCGATAATTTGGATGTCTGCATTGCTCCAACACGGATGACAATGAAAAAGCAAAGACAAAGTTTACATAGGTTTTTGACCATGGTCAAACAAAAAAGAATTACTTATCATGATGATTAAAACAAGTCTTCTACAGTGAACCAAAAACAGATATTATATATTCCGTCATCTGAGTGGATTCCTTCAAGTGAACAAATTGATTCGATTCTAAATAACGTTGTCTTTCATATATCGACAACTTTAATAAAATACATCAAAATGTTATCTCCAATCAAAGTGTCATATCCAAGTTACATTGATCATCCGTACACACATATAACATCGAAAAAGTCAATTGTTTTGAACTGTGACCTAATAGATGCCAGTGAAAATTCATCTCAAGGCATGATAAAAATATTGCAGAATGTCCATGACCTCGCCGTTCCTCATAGTTCAGATACCATATTGCAAAAAGTAGTTTTTGGAGGTGATGTACTGACGAATGAACGTGCTTTTGCAGCTCAAGAAGCTATGCAGAATTGTCAGTCGAAATTTGCAAGTTTAGCTGGCATCATTCACAGACCTGAAGGACTACACACAGAATTTAACTTTCTACAAGTACAAAAGTGTTGAAAGTTTTAACAGTTCTGCCTGTTATAGTTCCAAGTTAATATAGTTTTGCAGTTGGATACAGTTATTACCTTGTTCCAAGTGAGTACATTTTATCGTTATAGGGAAAATCTAGGAATAGTTAGCAAGGTGCTGCATTGTTCTTATTCCATGTGTTAAACATTTTGAAATCAGAATATTTTATAAATTGTCTATTATCAGTAACACATTGCTAAAAACAATGATTGATGTTATGTTTTTATTGGGTAAAAACTTGCCTATAATTATGAAATTGAAATTAAATTGGAAAAAATTAAATATGTATGTCGCCTTTTACTACACTTGGTGATTTTCCTAACTCAACACTTTAAAAACCTACATATCTCAGTAATGGGTAATATTTTTTATTTAAAATTGCACTTGTGTCCATTTAAATACAATATATGCAAGCAAATGCTACACTCATTCATCCGTTACTATGGTATGCTTCAGCAAGTGGGAAAGGTAGACTATTAAATGCAAAGTGAGCGATTGCGCTCCTGAATATTCATATGAGCTTTATTGTTTTGTAAATTATTTTTTTGTTTTCCTTTTGTAAGAACACGCCTTAAATAATTAAACTGAAATAAAACTAGAATTAAATCGCGTTTCAAAATGTTCACATGCAAAAATATGGAACCACACCTACCCACGTTCTTAAGCGTCCAATCAACATGAATGATTATATTGTGAGCTTGCATAGAATGCAGTAAAATGATCGTATGTAAAATTTTAAATCGATATCTTTACTCATTAAAGATATGTTCACGTTTAAAAAATTCCTTATTGAAGATTGATACATTATGAGGAAACAATTAGGTACCTCAATGATTTGCGTACAAAAAATGTGTTAGTAATTTTCAGGTTCTGTCTGTACTCCCAGACTCCATCACAATGGGTATCACTGGGGGCGTTGACACATTCCTCACAATAGGTAACATTTTCAATTGTTATGTACATTTTTATGCCCCCAGATCGAATGATCAGGGGGTATATTGTTTTTTACCTGTCTGTCTGTGATTGACTCATTTTAAGTGTTTGTCTGTCCCAAAACTTTAACCTTGCTCATAAAATGAAAACTTTAGGGTCTTTGTTCTTTAAAAATCACATGTGAGTGCATCTCCTTAAGATCTACAATCAGACATGGTTTAAGGTCACTAGGTCAAAGGTCAAGGTCACTGTTACCTTTACATTCAAAATTATTAAATGTGTCTTAAATAGCTGCCATGCAGCTTTAAAGCGCAGTAGGGAGCATTGTGTTTCACAAGTACAGCTCTTGTTTTTTTTTAAATTCCACAGCAACATTGGAAAATAGTACAATGATTTTTTTTTATAAATAAAATATATTGATCTAAATGTCTTACTTGTTCCATTTTAATTCATAAATGAAGTGGAGGCTGTAGTTGTCTTCATTGATTAATTAGTTGATATTAGTAAATACCTAACACAGCCTAATGCATCATTTTTTTCTATGCAAACTAATATCAAAATGCACATCAAAAGTTTAGAATTTAAGGAATAATTTATCAACTGAATGTAAGAAAAAACAAAAATAAACACACTTTTCATTTAAATTTTGTATTAGTCAACGATTAAAATTCCAGCTATTGCAAATTATTGACACAAAGCTCCCATAATAAAATAAAATACCACATAGGTGATTTAAGTTACAGCTTGTCCTGAAAATGCACAATGGGAAAATGATTTGCTATTATTGTATTGACTAAGACTTTTCATTTCTCACAAACATACATACAACTAAAAATATTTAAACGAAATTGTTAACAAACATTGCGGAAACCAAGTATAAAAAAATATAGCATGTTTGAATTTACATTATGGAAAAATAATACATGATAGATACAAAACATCCATGTGGTATTATGTTAACACATTTTCAGCAATAAACAATGTCAATAATCTTTAAAGACACATTAACATTACAATTACATGCTGTGTAGTAAAATGTCGATCGAGAGAGAGAAGAAGAGAGAGAGAGAGAGAGAGAGAGAGAGAGAGAGAGAGAGAGAGAGAGAGAGAGAGAGAGAGGAGAGAGAGGGAGGGAGGGAGGGAGGGAGGGAGGGAGGAGAGAGAGAGAGAGAGAGAGAGAGAGAGAGAGAGAGAGAGAGAGAGAGAGAGACAGACAGACAGACAGACAGACAGACAGACAGACAGACAGACAGGCAGGCAGGCAGGCAGGCAGGCAGGCAGGGAGAGAGAGAGAGAAGTGGGTAGTTATCGCCCATTTAACATTGTTTTTGCATTAAATGTCACTAACTTGCGATTTTTTCGCAATAAATTTGTACACTGAGGTTTTTTTTACAGTTGAACGTTAAAATGCCGATATGCTTACAATAGTCTTGTACTGAAATTGAAGGTTTCTGTTATTTTTTTCTTTAACAAAATTTGTTCTGAACAAAATCATAAAGCAATTCAAAGAAACATTGTACGGTTGAGTTACAGGCATCTTTCACAGTGGAATCGGTAGTTGCAAACTTTTCTGATTCCTTCCGCTTTGACACAGCGCCACTCTTTGCCATAGTTGTAGAAATTTTTAATTGGCATCTGAATATTTTTGTCTTAGCTTCTTTGCCATGATTCTGCATACTAAAAGGGGTAATATATAGTTTGGGTATACTTACTTCAGCATGGACGGTATTTTCCCGCAATGGACAATTCTGTGTGGTAATGTTCGACCATCCAAGTAAATAGACAACGGTGATTTTTTTGGCATTAACGATTAACAGTCATTATATAAAGAATACAAACTATTATTTCTTACTATTTCAGCACTTTATAGCAATAAAAATATGTTTTGTGGCTAACAATGATTTGGCACCTACCTTACAGATGTTGATAAGACGCTCACATTAAGATACGGTGTGATTTTCATTGACCGAAAACAAAAAGCGCTTAATGAATCTGGTAGAAGTCGTTCTTAGAAAAAATGCAAGATGTATGATGTCATCATAAATGACATAATTTTAATCAAATACGTATAAGAAATAACAATAATTTAAATGGGTGCGATAAATACCACCGGACGATATTACCCGACCTTACTCTCTATATATATGAGGGTGAATATTTGATTAGGTTCCATTTACTGTCCATATTCAACAATTATCTAAATGGTAGACATAAACAGAGATAAGTTTCATAATTACAATGTTAAATAATATGTAAACAGTATTGGATAAGAGTTCTTAGCAGATCACACGCTTAAAGCAGTTTTATGCTTTGTCGAAGCAACTAACCCCCATGTATTTAGTAACGGTGTGTTGTCCGAATTCTTAAAGGGTAATTTTCTTGATTGTTTTATAAAAGAATGTCAAATGAAAATTAAAAAAAAAACAACCATATGGAACTAAATATATTTAAACTTAACTTGTTAACAGTTACAATTAGTAGCTTTTTATGCAGAATATTTATAAATGGTCAGTTATGGCTCTGTCCGTAATTTTTCAAGTCGACACCGTTACGAAGAAAATGTCATCTACCCCGTTAGGAGTTTGGTTAATACGGAACGTCTACTGCATTTGTCACAGAAACTGAATTGTGTCTATGTGTCGTACGAACGAATCAGTACAGAATATGCTGATGTCCTAACATGAACGAAACTTACACAGAAACTATCAATACAGATTTTGCCAAAATGAATAAAACTCTACTTTTGATTATTCTCATGTACTACGTTTTGTGAATTGTTATTTTAGTTGTTCTTTCTCCGTGTCAACATAAAGCTAATACATTTCATACAATTCTCAAAGGATACGTAGATTTAATTTTTGGTACGCTCAAGATTGCGCTTTAAAGGGACCTTTTCACATATTTTGGCATGTATTGAAGTTTGTCGTTAAATGCTTTATGTTGATAAATGTAAACATCGGGTCTAAAAAGCTTATGTACAAAAAAAACAAGAATAACGAACAAGGAAGAATAAAGAACCCTGAACTGGGCACCGACTTCTGGAGTATAAGTCTAACGCTTAGACCACTCGGCAGGATGTATTTTAAACTTTATATAAGCAATCCTTGTAGTGTCACAAAATATAACAATAGCAAAACTCTCCAAATTATTTAATCGTTTCTCGTTGCAACCAAGATGCGTATATTTAAATATTTTAGAGAACAATTACAGTATTACTGTTTCTTCATAAACATCATAACAACAACGCAACTTTGCGAATCTGAAACATGTTTTGTTTATATTTTCAGTTAACCAAATTGTGAAAAGGTCCCTTTAAAGTGCATAGAGTTTAGAAATTATGACGTCATTAGATCTCCCACCAACCACGGCATTGTAATACGTCATACCTGAATATATTTTAATCCAACTAACATGTGTATGTCTCCTAAAGTGGATTTTCTAATACCATGCGTGTTATCATTCTTAGCGTAAGTTTATCTATATTGTTGAAGTTTCTTATATAACATTATTTCAGTATACTAGCGACACACTGACAAAACCAACAAATGTTAATTTCAACTAAAAATCGTTAAGTTACTAACAACACTAACGAGTCACTGAATGGGGTATTTCCACCTTTGAGGCTGTGATAAAAATCTCAAAATTATCTTTTCTTATATTCAATGACAATAATTTTGTTAATGTGTTCAGATTTGGAACGTACAGGAGTTGCGTTTTTTATGTTTTCTGATTGATGAAATTGTTTATGCTCTCTGAATGTGGGGAACATAAAGTCGCCGGTTTGTGAGTCTCCTTTGCTGGGATTGAATTTGCGTTTTCATGTACGTCCTTCCATCTTTCGTTTTGGGCGCTTTGTTTCGGTGCAAGATCACAGACACTATATTAGACCTTGATGCAACTTTATAAGCAGCATCCCTACCGTAGTCCTGCGCAAGGTCATTCAGGGTCAATGCTTTTTCTGTTATGAGTTATTTTCTCATGATTTCTTAAACATGTAACTTTTTGTTTCGGCACCATATATCAAACACAAATAGTATTAATTTAATGACACTTGATATGCTGCATCCAAAAGGTGATCATATGCACGTTGTCCTGTTCCGGTGAGTTTTCAAGGAGATATTACTACTGGAATAATACTTCGTTTCCACAAAATAAATCCTTACATTAACAAAGTACATCATTTGGTAGCTTCCATCAGTTTCACTTACATTCTTGTGTAGTAAACCGCATAGCTTATATCAAAGTTGTTATGTATTGTAATACCATAACAGATAAAAAAAATTCATTGTGGAATTATTTTGTAAAAATACTTACAACTGATCATTGGCTGCCATTTTCCAGTTGTGTACAAAGGTGTAATGTCTTAACAAGACTATTGCCAAGCAATATATGTCCCCTACCGGCTCCACCATTGTCAGAATTTGTGTTGTTGTTGCCATAGCAACCATAATTCTTGACATAGGAAAATATGAAATAACGTGCATAATATCCATATTGCCATCTGTCCGTATTTCAAGTTTCATGAAAAATGAAGAACTTTGAAAGTTATCGCAGGATCCAGAAAATTGTGACGGACTGACAGACAGACTGACGCACAGAGTGAAAACCATAAGTCCCCTCCGATGAAACCGGTAGGGGACAAAAACTACACTAATGATTTCTTACAATGGAATATAAGTATTATCATTATGCAATGCTTTTATAAATGAAACCAAATGAAAAATTTACAAATGAAGTTACCAAAAGGACCACATCCACAATATTAAAAATATTGAGCTCGTTTAAAGATTTCATTAAAATGCAACTTTTCACAAGCAACATAAATAAAAAAAATATTAAATATTTAAAACATAAAAACAAAATAATAACACTCGCTACAAAATATATATCAGAAGGATGTATCGTAAATGCATATAGCTGTGGTTACAATGTAAAATTAGATTCAATACATGTTCACATAGCATCCATGAATAGCATGTATATTGCTATTTTTTACTGAAAAATTTAAAGTAAAATAAACAGAATAAACAAAAACTAACAGGAAAACAAAAGCAACAAGAACATTCTTTAGATTGATATCCAACTCCATTGATAAATTTACACCCATGAAGATTAATATTGATATCTTATATAGTTTCTGAAATATAGCCCTTACAAAATTTTGTGACAGATGACTGACGAAATGCCAATTCTATATCACTCAGCCTTTGACGGGGGATAACAAGCAGAATGCTAGAAACACTTAATTCGGGGTATATACTTCAAAATGAAGTGATTTGTAGAGGTTTTATGAAGTAAAATAAATAAAGCTTGGGCAGAAATCACTTAACAGAAATCCACACAATGTCACTGGCTTTCATTGACCCATGACAGCAGGATGCTGTTGTGTGTGAGGAGCCGTGGCGCTGGAAGCAGTCAAGGCCAGTGGGTGGGTGTTGGGTGGGTGGTTGTACTGCCAGACACTAGCATGTTCCTTCTTCTCGTGGATGGAGAGAGTGTGCGTGTTTTTCAAGACGACCCCACACTCCCTACATGCCACCGCGGTGGACATACTGTGGGCTTTGATGTGTTCCTTGAGCTGCACGTTCCAGGCTGCAGCGTAGCTACACATGGTACATTTGTAGGGTTTCTCTTTGGTGTGTGTCCGCATGTGAGACTTCAGCTGGTATCGCTGCACGCAGGTGAACGTGCATATCGCTGCACGCAGGTGAACGTGCACTGGTCACAGCTGTAGGGGTGAATACATAGGAAAAAAACTTTTAAAATTTTCTATCATTATTGTAGTGTTATGTTTATAAACAAATATCATTGCGGAAGCACCTCAGAAGTGACAACTATTGCAATCTCTAACCAGTTCATCAAACATTATCTTTTTTATGAATGTATCAGCTAATAAATTAACACAAGATCTGAGCTCTATGAGAATCTTAAGTTATACAAAGTTATCAATCATTAACCAAAACATCAGCTGAAAGAGCAAACACATAAATTTCTGGAACAGAAAGTATATTATTGTGTACGGTTGAGTACTTAACTTAATTAATTAATAAGCTTTTAAAAAATACCCAGTTTTGTGTTGTGAGCTTTTTGTTTATGTTTTCACCATTTTTAACAGTATTTCAGTCATATGGTAGTCAGTTAATCTGCACACTCTTTTGCTCTGAAAGCTCAGCAGTTTAAGCGGTTTATTTAAACTGTGTGACTGTGTGCATAATAAAGCCTTAAATATGTTCTTGTGTCATTATTTGTACAAACTGTTACTTGTTACACATTATTAAATGAACAAATAGAACTCGGAAATTCAATAGTGAAAACACACAACAACAACAAAATTCATATTATATGTTGTTAACCCTTTTCCCCATAAGCCAAGTGAAAAGGCTTTTGCAACTAGCATACAACCAGAACAGCCTCTGCAGGTAACTTGCAGTCTGTTTAGGTTTTATGCTATTTGCTGCGCATCAGTATCTAAGGCTTCAACATGAAGCCTTTACAACTTGCATCTAGTAAGAAAGGTTTTTAATTACATTTAACTGTCTAAGGGACTACAATACAAATGCGTAAAAATACGTATCTGAGTGGTAAAAGGTTAATCTGTTAAAAATGACACTTCCAATCTACCTTCATGAGCCCGAATATGCAACCTAAGCATGCTGGCACTTTTGGCAGAATATGGACAAATATGGCACTGATGGCTGCGAATGTTCTTATGAATGTACCGAACATGCGTGTCTGAGCCCATTTTTTCACTGTTTTCACTTATAGAAAACAAACAAGAGACCCGTAAGCAGGTCAATGTCTGGGTTGCTCCGATTAATAACATTCGAAATTCAGCGAGTTATCTTTATATACAAATGGCTAATTTCTGTTGTTGATATATCGGCACGTTACGTTCACAACAGATAGCGTTATGACGTATAACAAAATAAAACAAAGAGTTAATTCAAAATTCTACTGTTACTTTCAGTTTCATAATTATGTTTATTACCACAAAAGCATATATCCAAAAATATCATATAGAGTAAAATGGGTAGTTATCGCCCATTTAACATTGTTTTTGCATTAAATGTCACTAACTTGCGATTTATTCGCAATCAATTTGTACGCTTAGGTTATTTTGCAGTTGAACGTGAAAATGCCGATATGCTTTATAGTCTTAATGTGTTTAATGCAAGAATGCACTAACAAAAATACAAGGTGTATGGTGGCAGTTTTCGGACACTTGAGGTAATTATCGTCCACTTTACAAGTTTTTAAATAAAATCAAATTCTTGTACTGAAATTGACGGTTTCTTTTATTCTTTTCTTTCACAAAATTGGTTCTGAACAAAATCACAAAACAATTCAAAGACGCATTGTACGATTGAGTTACAAGCATCTTTCGCAGTGGAATGGGTAGTTGTAAACTTGCTCTGTGGGTATCTCTAAGATCATTGCGTCCCCTGTGCAGGTAATATGACATGCGGATCCACAGCGAATCCACTCACCGGCAGCTCCTTCGTCGGATATACAACCCGGGCATGCATTTAGTTCATTGATGTCCAAGCTTCATGGGGGTTCTTTCAGTTAATTCAGAGTGCACACTATTAAATGCATTAAACCAATCCCTACCTGTAGTATTGTTTGGAATGGGGTTTGTGCGACCATCACAATCAATGATAGTTTTCACCTCAAGGCAAAGTTCATTGCGTGTTACTTGATAACCGATGGATGCCCTCCCTGAACAGTACTCAACCAATGCATTTTCTTCGGCTGCTGTCAGGACGGTGGAAGGACCAAGTTTCGCTCTATGCTCTGGTGTCCGACCTGCGAGTTTGTCCATTAGAGTGGATTAGGGATCGCGAACATTTCTTCTGCCTTCCGCTTCGACACAGCGCAACTCTTTGCCATAGTTATGGCAAGTTTTAAATAGGCATCTGAATATGTTTGTCGCTTTTTTGAAACTTTTAGTTGCTTTGCCATGATTCTGCAAAATAAAAGAGGCAATAGATATATAGTTGGGGTATACTTACTTCAGCACGGACGATATTTCCCGCAATTGACAATCTGAGTGGCAATTTACGTCCATCCAAGTAAACAGACAACGGTGATTTTTTTTGGCATTAACGATTAACAGTCATTATATTAAGGATACAAACTATCATTTCTCACTATTTTAGCACTTTATAGCATTAAACAGATGTTTTATGACTAACAATTATTTGGTACCTACCTTACAGATGTTGATAAGACGCTCACATTAAGATACGGTTTTGATTTTCATCGACCGAAAACAAAATGCGCTGAATGGAACTGGTAGAAGTCGTTCTAAGAAATTATGTTTGATGTATGATGTCATCATAAATGACGTTATTTTTATCAAATACGTAATAGAAATAACAATAATTTAAATGTGTCCGATAAATACCACCGGGCGATATTACCCGACCTTACTCTACAATCAATAAATTAATGAAACATTTGTAACTGCATCTTATTCTGTATTAAAATCTTTTTCTTGTATTAAATATTCTATCGTAACCGGATGTTTAGACTAATTCTCAGTAAGCAAGTGCATTTTGGCCATGTTAGAATATAAACAATAAGTGTTATAGACCAGCTTATTCAACTATTTAACAATGAACTATAAGGTATTTCAAACATTTTTGCAACAATTTGTGAACAACATTTAACAAACAAACATGTTAAGACAGTCTTTAAATAACCTACCCAGCAACAGAAAAATTGAATGCTGACATGTGCGTTACCAGGGGAATACGTTCAAAAACATTACTCATTTACATATGTATCTACACTTAATATCAAAATGTTACGTTATCTTGATAGAGGACACATCTGTAGACGTTTTCTTTTAATTTAAGCTAATCTTAAGCTTAATATAATCAACAGTGAGGCAGTTGTTTAAAAAAAGACCGCGGGTGATAACATCTGAAAAAAATGAACACACTTTCTAACTAAAAACTGACACACGTACTTTGCGAATCGCCTCACCGTTACAGTAAAATAATCGGCTAGTGATTAGCTACTGATATAATATTAATGACATTATAATTAAGAAGTATAAAATCCAGCCAATGTGTCATTCTAATAATACTGCGTATGTTTAGCATATAATATTAATTACAAGGTTGTATTCATGCGGCATGTCATTAAGGTATGTGCGTTATACATTTCATATTTCAGTAAATAAATGCAATAACTGTGTAAACATTAAATGTTCACAATTTGTAACCAATATAAAATGATAAAGAAACGATCTGTATATGGTGCCATTAATAAAATGTTAATACCAAGTAATTATGTATTGCAAGTTCAAACTCAATAACTTGTTACATAACGATAATAGTGTCTATGTGTCGTTATAAGGACTCGGCACAGAATAGCGTGCATTCCCAAACAGCGTATATGTCTTGTGTACATGAAAGAGACTTCAGTACGATTAAGATATTGCCGTTTTATGTATATCGTCGTATCTAAAGAAATCTTACTGTAACTGACACATATATGAAGTGGGCAGCAGATATATTTGGTTTAATGCTTTCAAGATTATAATATTGGTATTTGTTACATCATGATGAATGTTAAAATCTATATAACGCCCAAAATCAACGAACATTTCGTTTAGTATTTCGTAAAATAAAGTTTACACCAAAACAATCAGTGTTCCTTATAGAAATAGCTACAATTTCAGCGCTAGATGTGGTATGATTACATAGATTTTTGGAGATACAAAATGCTCGTTTTTATTTATTTGTGACCACAATAAATTCCATGCTAATTTCCTAGTTTCTATTTTACCAGACCACATCTGCTGTTGAAATTTCGGCAGTTGCCATAAGGAACATTGATTTTTAATTGTTGAACATTATTTTACGAAATATTGTACGAAAGTTTCGTTGATTTTGAGTAGTAATGTTACTTTAATTTCCCTTGCTAGATTAGTAATGAATTACTCTGTAACAATTTTACTTATTTGAAACTAATTCATTGTAGATTTACACATGTTAATGTGGTTGAATATCGAGATTCGTAGAAGCATAACCACATACGTAATACATGTACTTATCATATTTCCTCGTGTCTTATTCACTTTTCCATTCGTCTTATCATCCTCAGATGGTGCTTTTGATTTGTACCCAAATGATAGACGTTAATGTACTTTGAGTAAATAAGAGGCTGCCTCAAATTCAGACGCATGTGCCCACCAATTACTCTCCAGCATAGCAGTTTTGTATATATCTAATGACATGGCATGGTCATGATAAATTTGTATCTTATTCTGTCAATAGTCCCAAGCATTGACAATTATTTGGATGATCAGATTTCGAAACTTTCGAGAATTATCAAAAGTTCTTGCCACTGCATGACTGATACAGTGAAAGAAACAGTTGCAATCCGGTGGTACATCTTGTACCAAATAGAGAACATGTCTATTCTCTCAAATTTAGTAAGTGAAATATTCTGTCAAATGAAATGTTGTCTTTTTGTTGACTTTCAAACTATTTAAACTTTAAATTTCAACTTTTGGATTTGTTTATTGAATGAAACGCAGATTGTATCAGTTTAAAAATACAGTTTAAGCTTAAGGTGATATTATGGGCATTTTTCACTGTTGAATTGAGCTGAAAAGAATTTACAGGTCAACATAATAAGTTAACATGTGGTAACTGACAAATTATCTACAACTCATCTTGCTAACAGTTGTGTATAAACAATATGTATAATTTTCTATATTTTACATGACCCGCCCAGTCCTGTTAAGCCGAAATGATCTGTAAAACAAAATAGTCTCTTTGTGTCGTATGAACGAATCTGCATAAAAACTACATTTAGACTCGCATCGTACATTAAATAATTTCTGTGGTCAGTTGTCAAAACGAAAGTACGGTTGATATTCAAATGGATTATTTTTCTCTTTCCGTGATATTGTTTTAGTATGTTGATGTTCTACGATAAAAACACAATATTGTCTGATAGACAGCGTTTCTTCAATACGTTGGGAATTGGTACCAGTACTAGTCAAATTGGTACAAGTGAATACATTAAATTGATATTTCCAAAGCATTTTTCGTCTTTTTTATTAGGATCAGAGTAAGTGTAAGTGTGTCGTATGAATATGAATCGTTGCAGGAATTTAAAATGAACCTTTAAACTAAATTAAGATTCACATCGTGCATGCATGATACACATGCTGGCGAATTCGTCTGTACATACATTTTCGATTTCATAATTAAATATCTGGCTTATTTCGCATTTTTCAACACATGTTCTGCTTAACTTTTATTTAAATTTATATTGAAATACAAATATAATAAGTTTGTTAACACATTTCATATAAATAAATAAATATTTGACAAATTGGTATAATCTAGCTTTAAAGCTTTAAACCCGACGATCCATTTCACATTTCAAAATGTCCGAAGTCTTGCAACGAATGTTAAAAATTAAACATGAATCTTCTTTAGAAAGGCGTATACTGTCCAAGGAAGTTGGCACATATGGAGCTTTTTCATTGACGCTTTCATCATTTGCCAACATGGCATGTACAATTGCTCCATGTGGAGCAAAGTTACATTCTTTTATATGTCGATACAAATCGACCTCAGAAGCACACACAAATTTCCTTATGGCACAATAAAATGAAACTTGATCCAAAGCGACGTGGGTTTTTTTTGTTTTAATGAAATATGTTCTATTATTGTCATACAATTATTTTTATTCTTTTGACCATAAACAGTCATTGTAATAACTGATCAGTAGAGCCTAAACAGCAGGCAAATAATAGTTTCTGTTTCTGCCATATGTATCTTTACATTATATTTCCTTTTATTTGGAAATCCATTTGGGAAACAGGTACCCTGTTATTGATTCTACACAATTATTAAAAGAACAATTGTTTGTATCACAACATACCGAGTCTCTTAGTTTCTAGGTCAAATGCAATAATGGTTGGTTTCTCTGGCAAGATTACTGGTTTGAAGATTATGTATCGTATCTGGTATTTGATCCGTGTCGGGGCTGTCTTTGTGCGCTATACCTGTGCAATAAACAGCTGAAAAATAGGGATTTGTTTAGTTTTTTTTGTTTGAACACACATTTTTATGTTGTCAATAATACAGTAAACCAGTGTCAATCGCAATTTTCATTGAAATGCAAATGGATGCATTTTAAAATCAGTAAAAACAGGAAATGAAGTGACGGTTATCAGATCATTATAAATATAAACATACGTGTACTCATCAACGATTGAATTATCCTTGAGGTCAAGGTGGTGTAATGGATAAGGTTTCCGCCTAACGATTGGGAGGTGTTGAGTTGCCTAACTTACACTGGCGGTAAAAAAAGATGATCGGTTATACAACACGTTCTATACAGTTTGATGTTTTCAATGTAAAAAAAATACTGTTACCGCTGATAATCCGAATAAGAGATTCTTCATTAAAGAAAGCATAGGTAGCTACAAGATGCACTTTAATAAGGATTCCATACGCAATTGTTCCCGCAGCATCAATTTTATACATTTGCGCACAGATTGACAGTAGCAAAAATACAATTAAAGTGATAGTATGGACATCTAACAGTTTATAGTTGTGTATTGCAACCGTTGTTTATTTTTGGTGTTTTCACTGCATATACACTTATATTTGTTAATGTACCATCAACATACTAAAACAATATCCAGAAAAGAGAAAATAATACATTTGAACATACTTTCGTTTTGACAACTGACGATCGAAATAATTCGATGTACGATGTGAATCTAAATTACGTTTTAGTGTAGATTCGTTTATACGACACAAAAACACTATTTTGTTTTACGGATTATTAGAGGCTTAGAGGACTCACCAGTCATGTAAAATTTCGAATATATATTTTGTTATAAACAACTGGAAGCAAGATGAGTTGCAGATATTGGTCAGTAACCAAATTTAACTAACTCTTTTGACCTGTTAATTTTTTTCAGCTCAATTGAACAGTGAAAAATGTCCATAATATCACTTTAAAGTGTCACAATATATACAGACATCAATAATCGAATGTGTGAACATGTCAAACAATGCTCGTTTAAAACTAACTGAGTGACAGTCATGTCGTTCAGCTAAATAGCAAACCTATATTTAAACACATACGACTTAACAAATTATATATTTACATACATAAGAGTTCGATTATCGCTTATTTGAGTTTAGCCTGTATTACCGAGGCTTCTGAAAATGATAATTGAGTCGATTACATATTGTGCTGATTCTTTACCACAAGTCGTTGAATAATATTCAAACTATTGTTTTATGTAATGTTAATGTATTTTCGTTGTAAATGCAGTTTGATAATATAAAATAATATATCCAGACGTTATCAAACGTTATGTGTTGAATTTACGCCGAGTTGTGAAATTTTGACGTCTTTTTGACGTCGTTTTCATGTTACAAAGTTGAGTCGGACTTTTTGACGTTCATCAAAAGAACTTGCAAGTTTTTTGTGCAATAAATGACCAAAAATAACAGAATGATTATAATTTATATAATACAATTCATGCTTAATATACAACGCACATTTTAATAATTATTTACCTTTCTGAAATTTCCCTTATGATCTCTTTGATCAGATGTTCCCCATTCTTGAAGAGGCATTCAATGCTTCGATGTTGGATCAGCACGCTTGACACGGCAACATTTCTGGATGACAAAAGAAAAACCTCATCTTCGATTTCCTGCACAATTACACCATCAGACTGAGCTGGCTCGGCTGGCGATGCTGGGGTTAATGGTGATGCCGGTGGTACCGCGGGAGGATACATAAGGCGTGTCATCCTTCAGGACACGGAAGTCAATGTAGTGATCCAGCATGTGCTGTATCACAACATTCACCTCGTTATCATCCCAAAATACAAACCCCCGCAAGCCATATACCTCCAGCGACACCGCATCCATTCCATCGGGCAACCAGCCGCTCACCAACGCATCTAACTGCGCAAAGTCTGCTGGTGCAACAAGAACAATAGTTGTGGGCATCCATCCTGCTTGCTTTCCAAAGTAGAAATGAAGAATAGAACGATGTTATGCTATATATATAGAATGGAATCAGCCAATGAAATAGTCGGGTTAGTGAGTACTAGCTTGCATATTAAATGCTGTGTAGTCATTCTTTACCTTAATGGTGACGTCACTATGGGTTAAACATTGGTTTCAGTTAAGTCGTTGACTAATATTCAAACTTTTGTTTTATGTAATGTTAATGTATTTTCGTTGTAAATGCAGTTTGATTATATAACATAATATATCCAGACGTTATCAAACGTTATGTGTTGAATTTACGCCGAGTTGTGAAATTTTGACAGTCTTTTTGACGTCGTTTTCATGTTACAAAGTGGAGTCGGACTTTTTGACGTTCATCAAAAGAACTTGCAAGTTTTTTTGCAATAAATGACCAAAAATAACAGATTGATTATAAGTTATATAATACCATTCATGCTTAATATACAACGCACATTTTAATAATTATTTACCTTTCTGACATTTCCCTTATGATCTCTTTGATCAGATGTTCCCCATACTCGAAGAGGCTTTCAATGCTTCGATGTCGGATCAGCACGCTTGACACGGCAACATTTCTGGATGACAAAAGAAAAACCTCATCTTCGATTTCCTTCACAATTACACCATCAGATTGAGCTGGATCGGCTGGCGATGCTGGGGTTAATGGTGATGCTGGTGGTACCGCGGGAGGATACATAAGGCGTGTCATCCTTCAGGATACGGAAGTCAATGTAGTGATCCAGCATGTGCTGTATCACAACATTCACCTCGTTATCATCCCAAAATCCAAATCCTGGCAAGCCATATACCTCCAGCGACACCGCATCCATTCCATCGGGCAACCAGCCGCTCACCAACGCATCTAACTGCGCAAAGTCTGCTGGTGCAACAAGAACAATAGTTGTGGGCGCATCCATCCTGCTTGCTTTCCAAAGTAGAAATGAAGAAAAGAACGATGTTATGCTATATATAGAGAATTGAATCAGCCAATGAAATAGTCGGGTTAGTGAGTACTAGCTTGCATATTAAATGCTGTGTAGTCATTCTTTACCTTAATGGTGACGTCACTATGGGTTAAACATTGGTTTCAGTTAAGTCGTTGAATAATATTCAAACTATTGTTTTATGTAATGTTAATGTATTTCCGTTGTAAATGCAGTTTGATTATATAACATAATATATCCAGACGTTATCAAACGTTATGTGTTGAATTTACGCCGAGTTGTGAAATTTTGACAGTCTTTTTGACGTCGTTTTCATGTTACAAAGTGGAGTCGGACTTTTTGACGTTCATCAAAAGAACTTGCAAGTTTTTTTGCAATAAATGACCAAAAATAACAGATTGATTTTAAGTTATATAATACAATTCATGCTTAATATACAACGCACATTTTAATAATTATTTACCTTTCTGACATTTCCCTTATGATCTCTTTGATCAGATGTTCCCCATTCTTGAAGAGGCTTTCAATGCTTCGATGTCGGATCAGCACGCTTGACACGGCAACATTTCTGGATGACAAAAGAAAAACCTCATCTTCGATTTCCTGCACAATTACACCATCAGACTGAGCTGGCTCGGCTGGCGATGCTGGGGTTAATGGTGATGCCGGTGGTACCGCGGGAGGATACATAAGGCGTGTCATCCTTCAGGATACGGAAGTCAATGTAGTGATCCAGCATGTGCTGTATCACAACATTCACCTCGTTATCATCCCAAAATACAAACCCCCGCAAGCCATATACCTCCAGCGACACCGCATCCATTCCATCGGGCAACCAGCCGCTCACCAACGCATCTAACTGCGCAAAGTCTGCTGGTGCAACAAGAACAATAGTTGTGGGCATCCATCCTGCTTGCTTTCCAAAGTAGAAATGAAGAATAGAACGATGTTATGCTATATATATATATAATGGAATCAGCCAATGAAATAGTCGGGTTAGTGAGTACTAGCTTGCATATTAAATGCTGTGTAGTCATTCTTTACCTTGATGGTGACGTCACTATGGGTTAAACATTGGTTTCAGTTAAGTCGTTGAATAATATTCAAACTTTTGTTTTATGTAATGTTAATGTATTTTCGTTGTAAATGCAGTTTGATTATATAACATAATATATCCAGACGATATCAAACGTTATGTGTTGAATTTACGCCGAGTTGTGAAATTTTGACAGTCTTTTTGACGTCGTTTTCATGTTACAAAGTGGAGTCGGACTTTTTGACGTTCATCAAAAGAACTTGCAAGTTTTTTTGCAATAAATGACCAAAAATAACAGATTGATTATAAGTTATATAATACCATTCATGCTTAATATACAACGCACATTTTAATAATTATTTACCTTTCTGACATTTCCCTTATGATCTCTTTGATCAGATGTTCCCCATTCTCGAAGAGGCTTTCAATGCTTCGATGTCGGATCAGCACGCTTGACACGGCAACATTTCTGGATGACAAAAGAAAAACCTCATCTTCGATTTCCTTCACAATTACACCATCAGATTGAGCTGGATCGGCTGGCGATGCTGGGGTTAATGGTGATGCTGGTGGTACCGCGGGAGGATACATAAGGCGTGTCATCCTTCAGGATACGGAAGTCAATGTAGTGATCCAGCATGTGCTGTATCACAACATTCACCTCGTTATCATCCCAAAATCCAAATCCTGGCAAGCCATATACCTCCAGCGACACCGCATCCATTCCATCGGGCAACCAGCCGCTCACCAACGCATCTAATTGCGCAAAGTCTGCTGGTGCAACAAAAACAATAGTTGTGGGCGCATCCATCCTGCTTGCTTTCCAAAGTAGAAATGAAGAAAAGAACGATGTTATGCTATATATAGAGAATTGAATCAGCCAATGAAATAGTCGGGTTAGTGAGTACTAGCTTACATATTAAATGCTGTGTAGTCATTCTTTACCTTGATGGTGACGTCACTATGGGTTAAACATTGGTTTCAGTTAAGTCGTTGAATAATATTCAAACTATTGTTTTATGTAATGTTAATGTATTTCCGTTGTAAATGCAGTTTGATTATATAACATAATATATCCAGACGTTATCAAACGTTATGTGTTGAATTTACGCCGAGTTGTGAAATTTTGACAGTCTTTTTGATGTCGTTTTCATGTTACAAAGTGGAGTCGGACTTTTTGACGTTCATCAAAAGAACTTGCAAGTTTTTTTGCAATAAATGACCAAAAATAACAGATTGATTTTAAGTTATATAATACAATTCATGCTTAATATACAACGCACATTTTAATAATTATTTACCTTTCTGACATTTCCCTTATGATCTCTTTGATCAGATGTTCCCCATTCTCGAAGAGGCTTTCAATGCTTCGATGTCGGATCAGCACGCTTGACACGGCAACATTTCTGGATGACAAAAGAAAAACCTCATCTTCGATTTCCTTCACAATTACACCATCAGATTGAGCTGGCGATGCTGGGGTAATGGTGATGCTGGTGGTACCGCGGGAGGATATATATAAGGCGTGTCATCCTTCAGGATACGGAAGTCAATGTAGTGATCCAGCATGTGCTGTATCACAACATTCACCTCGTTATCATCCCAAAATCCAAATCCCGGCAAGCCATATACCTCCAGCGACACCGCATCCATTCCATCGGGCAACCAGCCGCTCACCAACGCATCTAACTGCGCAAAGTCTGCTGGTGCAACAAGAACAATAGTTGTGGGCGCATCCATCCTGCTTGCTTTCCAAAGTAGAAATGAAGAATAGAACGATGTTATGCTATATATAGAGAAATTGAATCAGCCAATGAAATAGTCGGGTTAGTGAGTACTAGCTTGCATATTAAATGCTGTGTAGTCATTTTTTACCTTGATGGTGACGTCACTATGGGTTAAACATTGGTTTCAGTTAAGTCGTTGAATAATATTCAAACTATTGTTTTATGTAATGTTAATGTATTTTCGTTGTAAATGCAGTTTGATTATATAAAATAATATATCCAGACGTTATCAAACGTTATGTGTTGAATTTACGCCGAGTTGTGAAATTTTGACGTCTTTTTGACGTCGTTTTCATGTTACAAAGTTGAGTCGGACTTTTTGACGTTCATCAAAAGAACTTGCAAGTTTTTTGTGCAATAAATGACCAAAAATAACAGAATGATTATAATTTATATAATACAATTCATGCTTAATATACAACGCACATTTTAATAATTATTTACCTTTCTGAAATTTCCCTTATGATCTCTTTGATCAGATGTTCCCCATTCTTGAAGAGGCTTTCAATGCTTCGATGTCGGATCAGCACGCTTGAAACGGCAACATTTCTGGATGACAAAAGAAAAACCTCATCTTCGATTTCCTGCACAATTACACCATCAGACTGAGCTGGCTCGGCTGGCGATGCTGGGGTTAATGGTGATGCCGGTGGTACCGCGGGAGGATACATAAGGCGTGTCATCCTTCAGGATACGGAAGTCAATGTAGTGATCCAGCATGTGCTGTATCACAACATTCACCTCGTTATCATCCCAAAATACAAACCCCCGCAAGCCATATACCTCCAGCGACACCGCATCCATTCCATCGGGCAACCAGCCGCTCACCAACGCATCTAACTGCGCAAAGTCTGCTGGTGCAACAAGAACAATAGTTGTGGGCATCCATCCTGCTTGCTTTCCAAAGTAGAAATGAAGAATAGAACGATGTTATGCTATATATATAGAATGGAATCAGCCAATGAAATAGTCGGGTTAGTGAGTACTAGCTTGCATATTAAATGCTGTGTAGTCATTCTTTACCTTAATGGTGACGTCACTATGGGTTAAACATTGGTTTCAGTTAAGTCGTTGAATAATATTCAAACTATTGTTTTATGTAATGTTAATGTATTTTCGTTGTAAATGCAGTTTGATTATATAACATAATATATCCAGACGTTATCAAACGTTATGTGTTGAATTTACGCCGAGTTGTGAAATTTTGACGTCGTTTTCATGTTACAAAGTGGAGTCGGACTTTTTGAGGTTCATCAAAAGAACTTGCAAGTTTTTGTGCAATAAATGACCAAAAATAACAGAATGATTATAATTTATATAATACAATTCATGCTTAATATACAACGCACATTTTAAAAATTATATACCTTTCTGACATTTCCCTTATGATCTCTTTGATCAGATGTTCCTCATTCTCGAAGAGGCTTTCAATGCTTCGATGTCGGATCAGCACGCTTGACACGGCAACATTTCTGGATGACAAAAGAAAAACCTCATCTTCGATTTCCTTCACAATTACACCATCAGACTGAGCTGGCTCGGCTGGCGATGCTGGGGTTAATGGTGATGCCGGTGGTACCGCGGGAGGATACATAAGGCGTGTCATCCTTCAGGATACGGAAGTCAATGTAGTGATCCAGCATGTGCTGTATCACAACATTCACCTCGTTATCATTCCAAAATCCAAACCCCCGCAAGTCATATACCTCCAGCGACACCGCATCCATTCCATCGGGCAACCAGCCGCTCACCAACGCATCTAACTGCGCAAAGTCTGCTGGTGCAACAAGAACAATAGTTGTGGGCGCATCCATCCTGCTTGCTTTCCAAAGTAGAAATGAAGAATAGAACGATGTTATGCTATATATAGAGAATGGAATCAGCAAATGAAATAGTCGGGTTAGTGAGTACTAGCTTACATATTAAATGCTGTGTAGTCATTCTTTACCTTGATGGTGACGTCACTATGGGTTAAACATTGGTTTCAGTTAAGTCGTTGAATAATATTCAAACTTTTGTTTTATGTAATGTTAATGTATTTTCATTGTAAATGCAGTTTGATTATATAACATAATATATCCAGACGTTATTAAACGTTATGTGTTGAATTTACGCCGAGTTGTGAAATTTTGACGTCGTTTTCATGTTACAAAGTGGAGTCGGACTTTTAGACGTTCATCAAAAGAAGTTGCAAGTTTTTTGTGCAATAAATGACCAAAAATAACAGAATTATTATAATTTAGATAAAACAATTCATGCTTAATATACAACGCACATTTTAATAATTATTTACCTTTCTGACATTTCCCTTATTATCTCTTTGATCAGATGTTCCCCATTCTCAAAGAGGCTTTCAATGCTTCGATGTCGGATCAGCACGCTTGACACGGCAACATTTCTGGATGACAAAAGAAAAACCTCATCTTCGATTTCCTTCACAATTACACCATCAGACTGAGCTGGCTCGGCTGGCGATGCTGGGGTTAATGGTGATGCCGGTGGTACCGCGGGGGGATACATTGCCACATAGGGCGTGTCATCCTTCAGGATACGGAAGTCAATGTAGTGATCCAGCATGTGCTGTATAACAACATTCACCTCGTTATCATCCCAAAATCCAAACCCCGGCAAGCCATATACCTCCAGCGACACCGCATCCAATCAGACAACCAGCCGCTCACCAACGCATCTAACTGCGCAAAGTCTACTGGTGCAACAAGAACAATAGTTTTGGGCGCATCCATCCTGCTTCCTTTCCAAAGTAGAAATGAAGAATAGAACGATGTTATGCTATATATAGAGAATTCAAATGCATATTAAATGCTGTGTAGTCATTCTTTACATTAATGATGACGTCACTATGGGTTAAACATTGGTTTCAGTTAAGTAAAGTCTACCTTTTGGCCATCTAAAGACATTACTACGTCAGCGAACCAGTAGTGGGAGCTATGCGTTTTGCTTGTTTTCATTTTTTTTTAATCTTCTTGTTCTAGTTCTTGTTAATTTTGTTAATTTGATTAGCTCTGTGATTAGTTGAGCTTTTGATTCCTTGTAATTTGGACTGGTTACCAACCGGTCCTAGCCCCTTGCGTGTCTACCGACCTCATCGTGGTGCAAGGGTGAACATCTATTGATAGTAATATCTTTAAATGGCCAACAGGTAGACTCCACTTAACTGAAACCAATGTTTTCGCTTATTTCTCTTGGAACACACACATACAATGAATGACAGACAGACAGACAGGCCAAAACCAATATGCCCTAGATCTTTCTATTTGCACAATGATCAGCATACCAAATATGCTTTTCTTTACCACTGCCTGCATTACATATATGAAGAAAAGTGGTGGCCCCAAGATGGATCCCTGGTGAACACCAATAGTGTTAGTTTTGAAATAACTTTTGCATTTTTGAAGATAGCAACTTGATATTTGGCATGCATGTGTATCTCGTGGAGCTGCACATTTTGAGTTGTTAAATGTCAAGGTCAAGGTCATCCTCCAAGGTCAAAGGTGAAATATATAGGACAAATCGCTCATTTAATATACACTTTTGCATTATTGAAGAAAGCAACTCGGTATTTGGCATGCAAGTGTATCTCATGGAGCTGCACATCGTGAGTGGTTAATGGTCAAGGTCATCGTTCAAGGTCAAGGTCATCCTTCAAAGTCGAGATCCAACATATGGATAACTTAGTTTGTTCGCACGTTTGTGTTGGTAAAGTGTTTTCGCTTAGCTAAAGGCAATATACAACAACAAGTGACTGTCTGCTATATTATTACAATTATTAATTATCTAAATTTTCGCACGTATGTGTTTTAAAAGTGTTTTGGCTTAGCTCAAGTCCATTTTTTGATTCCAAAGTGTTTTGCTTAGCTCAAGGCACGTTTGTGTTTGAAAAGTGTTTTCGCTTAGCTCAAGGCAATATACAACAACAAGTGACTGTCTGTTATATTATTACAAACTATGTAATAATATTTTATTTTCAGACAAAAATCCTGGGTAGTAAATATAACCAGTACTTATCAATGATCATGTATAAAAAGGAAACAAAAAATCAAGCATTTTCCTGGGTTGAATCAGTACCTACAATGTATACTAATACATATTCATTTAAACAAAGATATAAAATCATATATAACAAACCTTAACAAATAATCAAGTATTTTCCTGGGTAGAACCAGTACTTACAATGCATACTAATATATATTCATTAAAATAAAGACATAAAAACATTTACAAATAATCAAGTATTTTCCTGGGTTGAACCAGTACTTACAATGTATACTAATACATATTCATTTAAATAAAGACATAAAAGCATATAAAAACATTAACAAATAATCAAGTATTTTCCTGGGTTGAACCAGTACTTACAATGTATACTAATACATATTCATTTAAATAAAGACATAGAAGCATATAAAAACATTTACAAATAATCAAGTATTTTCCTGGGTTGAACCAGTACTTACAATGTATACAAATACATATTCATTTAAATAAAGACATAAAAGCATATAAAAACATTTACAGATAATCAAATATTTTCCTGGGTTGAACCAGTACTTACAATGTATACTAATACATATTCATTTAAACAAAGACATAAAAGCATATAAAAAAACATATAAGAAATATCAGCCGGACTATGGCTCTACATAGGGCCTGCCGCCAGGCGAGCTGCACGAGCCTTGGCCAGGTTTCGGATCTTTGCTCGAACCTGCTCAAAGCCCAAACGGCCCATGGTCGCCCGGTTGTAGTTTCGTCTCACGACTTCGATGCCTATACTCTTGCCTGACAAGGACGTCGAGACAATGTCCTCTGCGAATACCATGTTTATGGCAAGTTCGTCCGCCTCCGTAATCATATTTCTCATTCGCCTCTCAGGCCTGGGTGATGGCAAAGCCACCAGAGGGACCACCCGAGCCACCACAGGGACCGGCGGAGCCACCAGAGGGACATCCTCGTCGGAGGAGGCGGAGGTGACGGCCTCAAACGGGACGTATTCCGAGTCCGAACTGGACGACCTCGACAGGGAGCTGGACGACGTAGACGCTCTGGACGACATTGACGAACTCGACGACCTGGGCGCTCGGGACGATCTCGACGACCTAGACGGCCTGGACAGGTCGGACGACCTGGACAGGTCGAACGCCCTGGATGACGGCCTAGACGAACCTGACAACCTTAACCTGACAGACGTGGGTGCCGGTGAAATGGCGGCCTGCATGGCGGGCGTCTCCTCCATGATGGCCGGCGTCTCAACCCCGTCGTCCTCTGGCTCGCTCCACTGTTGAAAAAGAATAAAACACGTGTATATTCGATATCATTAAAAAAAATGTATCTATATATGAATATTCACCTTTATATATATTTGTTATAAAAATCTATATGCCGTCATGTGTCTGAGCAACACTTCTTTGTCAATATTGAAACTATTTAAGAAGTATAATACAAGTAATTAAAACAGGCAATTCACTTACGATATACACTCCCTGTGTATTTGCTCTTATGCCTTTCTCGACCGCCCACTCTATCCACTGAATGGCCGTCATCGATGCCTCCGATGCATCCATCGTCCACAACTGTAATAAAAAAGTAAACACTTGTATAATGGATATCATATAAGCGCGTTGCAACGCTTTTGAATATTTAGATGTTTAAATTGTCAAAAGATGCATAAAATAACTATTTTAGAGAATGGTAAATGTTCAGTATTACTGTTTCTTCAAAAATATCATAACAACAACGCAACTTTGCGAATGTGAATTTTTTGTTTTGTTTATATTGTCCAAACTGTGAAAAGGTCCCTTTAAAGTGCGTAGTGTTTAGAAATTATGACGACATCAGATCTCACACCGACCGCGGGATTGTATTACGTCATACCTGAATAATTTTTACGCCAACTCACATGTGTATGTCTCCTAAAGTGGATTTTTCGAATACCATTCGTGTTATCATTCTTAGCGTAAGTTTATCTATATTGTTGAAGTTTCTTATATATTGTTATTTGAGTATACTAGCGACTGACTGACAAAGCCAACATCAGTAAATTTCAAATACGAATTCAACACTGATTTCACTTATAGAAAATAAACAAGAGACTGGTTAGCAGGTCAAAGTCTGGGTTGCTCCGATAAATAACATTCGAAATTCAGCGAAATAGCTTTATATAAACAATAAATGGCTAGTTTCTGTGTTTGATATATCGGCACGTTACGTTCACAATATATAAGATACTGGCGTCTGTTTGAGTCCGTGTCCCGGGATTCGGACCGGCTGTGGATGGCTTACTTTGTATGTGAGGTATTTTACGGTTCTCGGACTCTCCTTCCGATTATTTTTGGGAAGTCAGTCTAGCAGCGCGTTTAGCGGCTATCTTCCTGGTGCGTGTTTTTGCCCTCGTCCTTGCCTCAATGAAGGCAAACGTCTGGCGTATTTCTTCCTCAAGGAGCTGATGTATATAATAGAAATCAATAGTATCACTTACTTGTTCTAAACTAAATGACAGGGACTGCTACACAAGGTTTTATGACATAAATGAGATAAATGCTGACAGGGATTTAAATTAATGCAAAATTGGAACTACAAAACTATGCGATGTACTTAGTGGTCTTGGATGGGTGCTCGGCTGGATGGTTTAATATTTGTCTTATGTGTTTAATATACGAACTGTTTTCAAACTGAATATGTCTTTATAAATGATCATTCCATCTGCACCACGATGATGATATGATACTGATAAAAGTATCATCACCATATTCTTAACCGTCATTAGCCTATTCACCGATACCATTATTATGCTTCGATATCACTAGCATTGCAAACATTAGTAGCACATTTAGTTGCTCACCCGATTGTCTTTCAATGTGGGCGAAAGCGTCTTCTTCTTAAACTCCACGCGCACTTCAAACGCGCAGTTGTCTTTGCTCATCCTTATGTTGCCTTTTGGGGCGGTAGGAGGTTTTGAAAGGTTCCCTCTCCTTGTTCCTGGGTATCAGATAAAAAACAATCAAAATATATTAGGTCAAATGTTTATAATTCTGTTTCTATAAAGTATGAACAATTAAAGAGTATGTGTTTCACTGTTGACTTGTGTTCATGCATGATATATATAATGAGGCTGTCCCCCTTTTAGTATGCCATATTCCATGCCAATTTAAGCCTTATATTAGTAATGACATGTATTATTGAATTTAAAGTGCGCTGTCAAATACAAAGAAAAGGATTTAAATTTAAATTGATAATATTAGATTTACATTACAAACATGTAAGCATGTGTGTACCCGTTATTTTCGTGCATGGGTCTCTTGAGTAGACCAGTATCGGCCCCTCCACCTTGCACACCTACCAGTCTTGTTTTGGGCACTAAGGACAAGAGCTGGACAAAGTGAACAACTATACATCATTCTGAAAAAGGTTGTTTTTGCAAAATTAAAATAATAATATGAACCACGGACAAATGCTTGATCTGCATCATATTTATATTTGCAATTTGTAATGTTTACATATGACTAACTTCTCCTCCAAAACTGTCAACTGCAGTTTTTTGGGAAAAGCTGCCTTCCCAGAGCTCTCCACAAAACCCCGTCTCTTCCCATCCTGCATAATGGTCCGGCTCTAAGATGAATAAAATATCACTTGAAATAATGAATGAGTAAAAGGTATCCCTCCTCTGAATGGTAACAGTATAGTAACATGCCATTTCCTTTCAATAAACAATATCGATTGTCAGCTAAAAACGTCCTTTAAAAACGTGGACTCAAAATGTGTACCTTGATCAGTATGTATTTCCAACGGGGTGCCGAACCTACAAATGAATTGGTCAAGAAAAACATTTCCTACCCTTTCCGCTTCTTGGCTTTGCAATGGAAAATTTTCGGTCCATTTTGTGAACTCATCAACCAGCACTAGAACATGCCGATTGCCAATTTCAGTCGTTGGCAATGGACCAAGTATATCCATTGACACACGTTCCATTGGCCCACCCGTGGTTTGATTTCCCAATGGTGCCCTATTTGTGGTCCGACTTGGCTTTCTAGAAGCACAAACATCACAGGTTTGACAGTATTGCTCAACATCAATATAAAGAAGTGAAACTCCAGCTGCTGGAGCAGTATTGAATTCTCATTATAAACAATTAGTTGGTCCTTTATTTTAGGCAAGTGACCGACAGCCCAAACAGTACAAAACAGCACAATACAAACCAACATAACACAAAATATAAATAAAGCTGGGGTCACCGCCTTGGAACGGTCAATGCAAAGCATTGGGGGTTGAAACCGGTTATAGAGCGTTCAACCTCACACTTGGCCAAGCAATATTCATAAAAAATTAAAGTGTAAATAACATTTAACGTCATAGCATTGTAACTCAAATAAAACACTAATAAAAGAGAATTGAAACGCATTCAATTTAATTACAATTTAATTACTCAATGGTATTGAAGATACCAGAGCAACAGAGTTACAACTTTTTGACGAACGATCAAATGAAACAACAAACAAGCCGCATCCCAGGCCAGTTAAAGTGTTATTGTACTTTTGCAAGAGTGCTTTTGAACCCAACATGAGCAGATGTTGGTATGTCATGGCAAAGACACAGAAGATCTGTCCGTAGTGACACTGGTACAACAAGTTGAATCTTGACATCGGCGTCGTTTGTAAAATTTCTGCAGAGAAGTTCTCCTTGAAGTTCAAGACTTTCCCATTGTATCCACAAAGATGTTAATTTCGGCGATTCACCCAGGATATCTTTCCATTCGGGTATTGTGTTTGAGTTTTGTTTAGCACGTAAGATGGGGCCAATGTTGTCATCTTTTAGTTGTTCCGCTTGGACCGTCGCTGACTCCCAGTTTTGAAGCAAAAACGGAGTTTGGTCCACTGATTTGGATTTAACTGTCACCGCCCTTACTGACTGACTTGAATGTTCCAAGTTACACTGTTCCAGGTCGCTTATTTCACCGATCTCTTCGGGACTCGCTAAATAACGGACACATACTTTACACGGCTTTCTGGACAACGCATCGGCATTGGAGTGGCTCTTTCCCTTTCGGTGCACAATCTCAAGGTCGTAAGAACATAGTTCCTGTAGCCATCTGGCCATTTGTCCGGTCGGCAATTTTAGGTTTTTCATCAAGCTGACTGCAGAATTATCAGTACGGAGAAGTACACGTTGACCGTATAGGTATGTGTGAAACTTCTTCAAGGCAACGACAACAGCAAGAAGCTCTTTCCGCGTAACACAATATGCCCTTTCATGCACATTGAGTGTCTTGCTCATGTATGCAATGACACGCTTTTTGCCTTCGTCATCCATTTGGGAAAGTACAGCACCCGTGGCAAATTCACTTGCGTCCGTGTCTAGTATGAACTGCTTCCCTAGTTGTGTGTAACTCAGTATTGGACTTGAAACGAGCTTCTGTTGCAAAGCCGTGAATGCTGTTTGACAATCGCTATCCCAAAGGAATTTTGCTTTCTTTTCGCATAACGTGTGCAGTGGCTTGCTATATGTGCAAAATCTTGGACAAATCGTCTGTAGTATGAACAAAGTCCTAAAAAGCTTCGTAGCTGTTTCTTGGTTTGAGGAACGGACCATTCGCTAACGGCTAATGTTTTTGCAGGATCTGTCGAAACACCCTCTTCAGAAACTATATGTCCAATGTACGAAACTTGCTTTTGAAAGAGAACACACTTCGATGCTTTCAGTTTTAGCTTTGCAGCTTTTAATCGCCCCAGCACGTGCTCAAGTCTATCAATCCCTTGTTCAAATGACATGGCCGGCACAATAATGTCGTCCATGTAAACGAGGCATTCTTCCCACTGAAGCCCTATCATAACGTTTTCCATAAGACGTTCAAAGGTAGACGGGGCATTTGCAAGGCCGAAGGGCATGACCGTGAAGTGATAAAGTCCAGAGCCTGTCGCGAAAGCAGTTTTCTCCTTGTCAGCCGGGTCAAGCGCAACTTGCCAAAATCCTGAATTAAGATCCATACAAGAGTACCATTTAGAGTTAGCCAGAGCGTCTAGACATTCATCGACTTTTATTGTGCAATCGTTCAACCGTCGATAATCCACACAAAATCGTGTTGAACCATCCTTCTTGCTTATCAGGACAACAGGCGATGCCCAACTACTTTCTGATGGTTCAATTACACCTTTGGCCAACATGCGTTCTATCTCGTCCTTTTCTACTGGTCGCTTTCCTAGTGGTTGTCTCCGCGGTGCCTGGCGAGTGGGTGCAGCCGTTCCTGTATTGATTCGGTGTTGGACTAGGTCAGTGTGTCCAAGGTCGTCAGTTGACTTTGCAAACACGCTTTCATACTTAAGAAGTACATCTGCTAATTGGTCTATTTGATGCTTTTCTAAATCGGTACTGCTTCGATCAAGTAAGTCTTGTAGATGGTCTGGTAATCGTCTAGACTCCCTTGCATTAATTCGACTACAGCTGAAGGTTTTACTGATTGATGCTTCTGTTTCGTCATAAGCGTCTGTTTCGTAATATGACTCACATCTGGCGACTGCAACATTTTCAAATATGGATACAGGCTCTTCTCCAGTATTGGCTATGTGGATAGTAAATATGTCACTGGTGGTTGTAATGATACCTTCTATCACTAATAAGTTCGGTTCACTCAGGTCAGTGTTCCTAGTTACAAGGGCCAGACAGGATAAGCTATTTGGATTTTCTATTTTAAAATTTACGCTTGCTTTTGAAGAACCAGGAATGTGTTTCCTCTCAGTCGTCAGAACGCGACAAGATACATTTGCCTCCCCTCCTATCCAACACTTTATTTGGAATGATTTAGTATTGATCAATGAGTTTTTGTAATCTATAGCAGTTGCGTGACTCAACAAGAAGTCTTGTCTAAGTATGTCATCTGATACAATGTCACACATCAGTATTTGTTGGTGAATTTGGTCTTTCCCAAAGATTATAGGGACGTTCATTTTGCCATACAGCTTAATTGGTTAACCATCTGCACCTTTCAGTTTGTTTTGTGTCTCAATTAATTTTGGCTTCTGTAGGTGGTCAATCTGATCATATGCTCGTTTCGACATCAGCGATGCTGTGGAACCGTTGTCTACAAGGAACGTGAAGGTCTCATTTAGTATTTTACATTTCGTATTCATGCCATTATCCCACAGGTCCATGATCTCTTGATTATGAAAAGTGCCATTTCGTTCGTCTACAATATGATTTAGATCTAGAATGTGATTTGGCCCTGGATGTACCACTGTCTCTAGGCCACTCAAGTCAGCGGTTTTAAGTTTTCCGACATCTGTTTAACTTGCTTGAATTGGGGGCAATCCCGAATGTAGTGATGTTTTGACTTATAGTGGTGGCAGCCGCTGTATGCCTGCGGGTCACGAATCTTCCTGTACTTTGAGCTACTTTCAAAGCGGTTACTACTGTTTGACTGTCGTTCCAGTGTGTCGAGCCTTGTCATGATTTTCTGCATGTTTTCTTGCATGCTGTTTACTTCTCCATTTGAAACACTTATACTATCCGATTTGGTTATAACCCTAATGTTGGTTTGACGTTTCCTATCTCCGCCCTCCATTATGGATTCGTATTGTTCAACTGCTTCAATGGCTTCAAAAATGCTTGAGCATCGTCTGTCCATGCACCTGCATTTCATTTCCGGGGTAAGCGATTTGTAAAACTGGTTTAAAGCTACACTCTCTTGACCAGATGTACCTATGTTTGGGTATGCACGTTGAGCAATGGGTCTCAGGTCATCTCGAAAGGAAGCTATTGTCTCGCCTGCCTGTCTTTTCCGACTTTCAAATTTGGCTAAATATCGTGGTTGTTGTTTTGAACTACCAAATCGCTCATCAAGTCTTCTTACAAGATTTCGGTACGATTGTTTATCCCATCATCAGACGTGCATTGTCGAAATAAACCACTGTGGAATAAATTTTCCTCTATTTCAGCAGTGCTGAAATATAGCTGTCACGCGCGGCGAAGAATGTTCATATTACTCGGAATCAACTATAAAGTAATCATTTTTAGTAAAATCGAATCAGATTCAACAAAACAAACAATTTGATACCAAGATGTAATATATTTTTAACACATAATGCAACTCAAAAAGCAAATAAACATTATTTACAAATATTAAGTGCGCGTACTCGTGACGTCATTATAAACACGTCATACGACACAATGCATGTTGTTTCACGCTAAAGATGCAGTGTCATTTTTTCATTATTTCTTAAAAATTGGGGACGTAGAGGTATGATAAACAGAAAAACAGGTTAGTTACTGATCTTTTTGTAATGTATGAGGCTCGACACGATTTAAATAATGAAACAATGTTTGCTTAAAATGTCTTTGGGATTTTCCGTCTAGTTCGATTTTCCTATTCTATTTTTAAAGAAATAATTTACGACTAAGAAAATTGATGGGATAAATCGAATACTAGGTCGGTGCCGAATAAAGCAAAGTTTATCTTGCTCGGCACGAAAATCTGAACCACTCGCCAAGGCTTGTGGTTCAGATTTTCTAAGCCTCGCAAAATAAACTTTGCTTTATTCGGCACCGACCTAGTATTCTCTATTTGTCTTCTTGTGGTAGACCAATGTAGAAGGTCCTTGCCGACCCTTTAAGGCACGATGACAGTACAAGTAGCTGTGTCTTCTCTGGCCAGCACAGTTTAAAAAATGAGAGTAGTATTGTTCCCAGTCCTCTTGACCGTCGAATAGGTCCGGTTTTACCGATGGTGTCTCCTTCTGGCGACCAAAGTTTGGTACTGGGCTGGAAAATGGGTATCATCCATCTCTCCTGTTATGGTGGTCTTCTTGCGATGCGTCTTCATAATCACTATCGCTGTCTTGCTCCACCCTGATGCATTTCCCTGGTCTCACCCTTTGTCAGTGGAAACCTCTAGAGCTTGTTTGTGTCAGTTAACATATATCGGTTACGGTTGTTTACTTCCGTTTCAGACAGTTAGTTTATAAACGAATACTAAGCATTTCGTCATCGTCGTGAACATTTGCCGGGTTTTTTCCGAATTTGAGCCGGTCCAAATAACATTTGAGGCGGTCAAATCGGCCGCCGGCCGCCTCCTTATGAAAACGCTGCTACTATGTATGACAGTTTTTATCATCCTACAATTTCTTAGTATGTCGAAACCTTCACTTCCCTTTTATACAAAATACGAAACTGTAGAGTGACAAAACCTCCGTAGATGCAGTAACTTCCCTTCAAAACAATAATTGGGAGCTTATCAGTTTTTTTTTACATTTTGGAAAACATCAAATGAATTAGTTCAATGCAAATATGAACATAAACATTGAAAAGCACGTCGTCTCTGATGCTTTGTAGTTTAATGCTCATAATTGTATAAAACTGTATAGATTAAAGTGATATTATGGGCATTGTTCACTGTTGAATTGAGCTGAAAAGAATTAACAAGTCAAAAGAGTTAGTTAAAATGTGGTTACTGACCAACTATCTGCAACTCATCTTGCTACCAGTTGTTAATATAAATATATTTTATATTCGATATTCTTACGTGACCCACCCAGTCCTCTAAGCCGAAATGATTCGTAAAACAAAATTGTGTCTTTGTGTCGTATGAACGAATCTGCACTAAAACTACATTTAGGTTTACATCGTACATGCATGATCAGTTGTCAAACGAAAGCACTGTTGATTGGCGTTGCACTGGAGTGCGGCGACTAGTATGTAATGCATTTTTTTTCGCATATGGGAAGAGAAGTTATTTTACTGATCAATCTATATATTTTTGTTTTATGAATATCTTGCATAGTGGTGAATTTTTGTGTCTATTACATTTATTACAACATTTATTGCCAATAATGCAAAGCTTATTGTTTTCATTAATAACTGATCCACAACTGATCACAGCGGAAAGATCACAGGGATTACAAACCTAAGGTAATGGCGGACTTATCGTTGTGTGACATGTTGTTGCTTTGCAGCTATATGTTACACTGATTAACGCATGAACAAACAACTCAACAAATATGTAATAGTTTTGTGATTTTATTTTTCCTCAAAAATGATGCACGCAATTTGATTGTCAATATCTCGCTGTGCAAGAGCATATGCCACTTCAACATCGAGGTCGTCTATCTGACTCAAGACATCTTCTTCCAAAGGCGAGGATTGTTGGAAATTGGCGATTTCTTCGTCCATTGCACTAGAATGGTTTGTCGCTAAAATGAGAAATAAAAATTTATTGCAATTTAGTATGGACAACGTATTGAAAAACATATCATACAATTTTCAAACAAAGCATACCTTGCTCTTCTTGTTCATCGTGTAACTCGCCAAGGTTTCGTTTTGCTGATAAAAATGCGATAAAACAGGTCAATAGATTGTATTAAAATTCATCAAATATTTCCTTTTTTATGTCTTGTTAATATAGTGTTCCTAAGAAAAATCGTTAATTTACTAGTATGGTTCATACTTGTTCTACATACTTAAACTGTTGACATTTTTCCAAAAAAAAATAACCTTCCCTGCAATGTGAGTTTTCAGTCTATTTATAGTATGCAAATCTTGAACTTGGCATAGCAGGATTCCATCTGGGCTTTAAAAAGTTGTAGCCACTAACTTTCGCCAAATTCAAACAGTTGTTGCCACACTGGGGCTTCCTTGGGGTAACGAAGATCATGTTATTATAATACAAACACAAACTGGGCATTTTACAGAATGTTTAATACATTAATTTAATAACGGTATTATTAATATTAAATAACAGCACGTTTAACAAGTTTCGAATTACTTATATTTAACAATGTATTCAACATTATCAGTAATTTGGGCAATCAATCATGATATAATGCACCAATGTACCATAGAAGATTAAAAAAGTCTTACCCAATGCAAGCTTTGTGTTCATGTCATAAACTCTGCCATGGCATCGCTGTTGTGACATGTGGTTTTCATGTGATAAAAAATCATCAAAATAACAGTGTTCACACCGAAAATCCTGATTGTCGGTGGTAATTTTTATTCCTATGTAAATCCACACTTTTCGTTGGAACGTTTTTTGAAAATTTAACTTTAATGTTTCGTTTTGTATTCCGAATTATATTCACGCTTGAGACAGGTAAGTTTATGGTGGCCCTCTGTATCTGCCTCACACAGACTTTCATTACACATGTCAGTCACACTCTCTTTTATCTCGAAACATGTCCTGAAATTCAACTTCCTCAGCAAGAAGTTCTTGTCTATATTTCATACAACTTATATGGCATCTGCCCTGGAGTTTGATGATCTGCAAACAACGATGTGGCAAGGTTCTGTTGAAAAAATACAAAGTTGGGGTTAAATATTACACTACAAAGCAAGGTAACACGTTTCCTCAGTTTTGATGTTCAATAAACCGTTTACCTTCTCCGGAGATGCCCGTATCTGCATCCTCGCAGATTCCGTGGAAGGACGAGCTTTGGTAAAAAAAACCACAGCCACGGCCTTCGAGGACTGGCTCATCTCATGTAGAGGGGACCACCACCTGTCGCCGCTCTGTCAACTTTTCACATACAGATTACAGTCTTTGTGCTTTTCGACTACAGTACACAGTCCTTGAATCTCAGTGACTTCAGCATAATTCATTGTATATATTTGGGGAAAAAATATGAATGTGTGTGATATCATGAATCAGCAAGGCAATCAATAGGGCACTGTGTGGTGTTTCTGAAAAGCTGAATGCCAGTGCTCAGTTTTAACGGGATCCAGCCATTTTAGAAAAAAAAACAATAGGAAAATCTCAAAAGAGATCACACAAACATCGACATTGACAACCAAAGACAGTTCTCTTTGACAGGTACTAGTACCTCAACATTTAAACGCATCGCTTACAGTTTCAAACCAGTGGCAATAAAACCTTTACTTAACAGTTCATTATGATTTTGTGATTATGAATATTGACATTTATGAGATAACAGTTTTACATTTCTAATTTTTTATGCAGACAATATTTTAAAGCTTCTGTATTTAAAGTGGTGTACACTGATGAAATTATTTTATCTCATAAGAAGTTAAAAGTAACATTCCTATTAAATCTAAACCGTTCAAGCAATTGCATATTCGACAATTTATCAAAGCCATCTGAGCGTTCACGAAAATTTCTTCTAGGCATTATGCAATAAAATTGACAAAACACTATCACATAATATGTAAATGAAGATCTAATTCACACACAAAGGTCAAAATCGCACATTTTGATTAAATATTCCTTATTTGGTAAGGGTTCTTCCGTACTGAAATGGATTCTCAAAATGTCTTGATGTAATTGTTCTCAATTATCAGGCACAACCCTTCACTTATACCTTTTCTTTAAGTTGTACAACCATCCATAAACACAATTTATTTGGCGGGGGATATTAACGAATTTGCTTGTTAATTAATATATGGTTAACATTACGCATTAGTATTTGTCCACTACCGAAGAAACCGGAGGGGATTTATGGTTTGCGCTGTGTGTGTCACACTTTTCTGGATCCTGCGATAATTTTAACAGTTGTTCATATTTTTCACGAAACTTAAAACATGAATAGATGGCAATATGCGGATTATGCACGTCATTTTGTTTTGTTCCTACGTCAAGAATTCTGATTGCTATGGCAACAAATAGACTAGAAATATTGCTGAAAATGGTGGATACTGCGAATAAACAATTATAACGCGATACATGTATGTTAACAAAATATACATAACAAACAAGTTTTAACGCGAACGTCCATCGGAAACGGTTTGTTTACAAAAAACTACCTCGTTTTTCAGTTGACAGTTGTATGTCTGGATCGCTCTGACGCTTCTTGTCTAATCGGCCACTCTGATTGGTCGATCATTGGCGCTTGCAATGACGTGTAGAATGAGGTTAAATACGGGGTATAACTTTATTTGCATACGGCTGTGTTGAGTTAGTCGTTTGGTTGTTTATTTTATAACAAATGCAACGAAAATTCGTAACAAAACAAGTATGTTTTCACATAAAAAAGGAAAATATTAAGGTGATTATCAAATAGTTTTTTTTAATTTTGGCGAAAACATAATTTAAACATTCGAACAAATAAACAATTCAATGTAACTTAATTTCGGTTGACTTACTTCATGACATGGTTCTCCAAGTATTGTTTGAATACATCTCTATTTGAACAACCGGTCTCCGATATTACTGACATGGCTCCCGCTCTCGCTCCATCCATTAGCTCATCATTCATCCCTTTGCCTACATATCGTATTGTAAAATTTTAAAACCATATTAAATATGAGTTACTATGAAATTTTCATAAAATATCTTATTAAACATTACCAAAAACTCATTCATTACAAATGTTAGTCATTTGAAATAATTGCCTGCAGTGCCTCATATAATTAATTTAATGTATGGGCTCCACAAGGAAAATTTCAAGAAGTTTTGTTGGTAAACATAACATTGTGAAAACAAGAACTTTGAAACATTACGCTAAAGAAATTTTTTAGCAAAGTTTATTATGTACAGACTGGAGTAGTTTTATGAACGGCGATATTGCCTCTGTAGCATGGGATAATTTTAAATGTTTAATTTTGTCAGTATTAGACAATATTGCACCTGTTAAGGAGGTTAGAATTAAACAGCGGACAGAGCCGTGGATTACTTCTTACATTCTTAACTCTATCAACGAAAGAGATAAAGCTTTTCGTTTATTTAAACAGGACAAACCTGATGTGAATTATGATAATTTCAAAAACTTGAAATATAGTACTGCAAATATGATTCATGCTGCTAAGAAAAATTAGTTAACTGATATATTCACGGAGGCCGAAAGCCTTCTATTTGGCCATTTTCCCAAAATATTATATTAAAGTCATCCGCCCATTAAAATTTAAAAGTCAGGCTGCTATTGCAGCAAAGGAAGCCATTTAAGTGTGCAGAGCAACTTCACAGGCTCCAAAGCTTAACACGATAGAGGACTGGGAGGCCGGGTGGAAACTGGCGGAGACGGTAGTAACCGTGGAAACAAAAGCACCCGATACCATGTCACGACCAGCGGGTCCCACTTCTAAGGTAGAAGCGTATATACCCCTACGAAGCCGGCCATGCTCCCCACATGAAGAAGACTCCCTGTCCCTTTCCCAAAAAAGGAACCTAACCATTTATATACTGCCACGCCAATCAAGGAACCGGTTTTCGCAACGTAGTCACCAATACCTGCGCAAGACGAGGAGACATCTCTCCCAGAGACGCCTTTGCTGGAGGAATGAACCAAGCCCATGTAGGAGGAGCACATCCTTAAGCACATGACCCTCCACCTCTTGACATGGGAATATATGCCACTGGTTCCTTCGGCTAAGCGGAACGGGGACCGGTTGTACGTTTACAAGTCCCAATGTATGCCTTGGACTTGCAACGAAAGGACTGGCGACTCATGAGTCCTAAAAAGAAGTTAGCTATGGCCAATCACATGGCCAACTTACCAGATTCAGTAGATGGATTTACAGTCACCGATCCAGATGAGATGATGGATAAATATTTAACAGTCTTTCTGAAATACCATCGGTCCTCGGATTTTTCCGATAATAATTTGGAAAATCCGGAAATGATTCTAATATTTTCGGACATCGTGTCTCAAGTTTCAAGGCAAAAGTGGGAATTTACTGAGTTTTTCATGAATACTCCGATCATGTAAAGCATTTTTTCATTGGTTGCATTTCTTGAATGACGTAAGTGCATATACGGTAGATTGACAAGATTGAGACTGCATCGTCGATGCAAATTACACACAACGTCATCACTATATGCGTACATTTGCAAAGGGAGAGAATCGATATCATGTACTTTTGGTTCCAGTTTTATCCTATTAATTCGTAAGCAAGCCGGGCATTAACACGGGTCGATCTGATCTTCCAGTAATCTGTCAACTGCTATACATGAGTTCAAAGCAAACTGTCAATATCTGCACGGGAGTTCGAAGGAAAACAGAGTAACCCGATATTTTTTTTTTTTGGTGATTTCGTTTTCATTTTATTTTTTGATATCTTAAAATGTTTTAAATCAAATTTAGGTGAAGGAGCCAAACCAAACTCTCTCATTATGATCAAACTCGGCACTGCAGATACTACAGCTTATGACCCTTTAGCCACTTTAGACAAGTGGCTGAACTTGGGATTGACTTTAAGACAGGTATACTATTATAAGGTATGCTAGCCTACAACAGCTTAGCAAAAAATTAAGTATTTTATGCTCATGATACAGGGGGGTGATTATCGTCGACTAAATTATCAGCGCCCACCCAAGCGATGCAGAAGATAAGTCAGAGGATGTGACTTCAGAAGAGGATTCAGACATCCAGGATGAAGAAACACGTGCTAAAGCAATTTTGAATGAATAAATGCATGATTTGTATATTAATATAATTTTAAAAATCACATCTTTGTCTTTCGTCGTCATTTTTTCCTTTTTGGGCCTGAAATGATCAGTCCGGGTCGGAAATGGCTGCATGATTATAGGACATCATGGCCGGCAATAAAGTATAATTTTGGAAAGGACTGTAAATACAGTTATCGTAGGATCCAGGAAAGTGTGACAGACAGACTCGCAGAGCGGTGAAACCGGTAGGGGACAATAATTGCTATTTAATAGTGTTGTTTAACATAACCTTGCGCAATTAATCGGTTTTCTTGTTACATATGTCATTGTTACAGCCTGATGGCTAGATGAGGTATTTATCTTAATGAATTTAATGCTATTTTTCTCATTTTATCAAAGTCAACTGACTTGTCAAGTGGCATTCGTATCCGCCTTCTTGTCTGAAATCTGGCTGGGTATTTTCTAAACCGGCGTTTCAGTTCGAATTTTTGTCATATAAACCCCTCTTTGGTGTCATTTTATTCATGAACTATTTTTTTTCTAAGTAATGCCACATTATAAATTGTAATTTATTGAATAATTTCATCAGAAACTAAATTTTTGCTTAAATATTCATTTTAGATTGCCTTAGTCATTTTTGTAACCTTTGTTTTCATTGGTAAGTATTTTATAACGTGCACACCGTTTGGCAGATCTCTCTATATTCTCTCTCGCTCTACTCTCTATTAAAAGGCGAACGTCACACGGCGGGGGAATTCAAATTCCTAAATCCAAAAAGTAAACATCATACACTAAAAATAATATTTCAACTTAACAAGAAATTTTACAATCCAACCAGTCTAAGGGTGAGCCTTACCACGTTAAATTTTATATTTAAAGCTGTTGTTGTTTTTTGCCTGGTGATCGAACGAGAAGAAATAAAGTAACATTATCGTTAACCTTATAAAGTGTTACGTTTATTACGTTTATTATTTATAATCCCAAAAATCGAAACAAACGTGGAAACACAATTTGCCATCCCGACGAAGTATTACAGTATTCGTCCATTTCGACAAACGCGATTTTTTTTAATTTTAAAGCGCAAACAAGACGGAGTTCTACCTTGTAACCACGATATTTTCTTATCAGCATAGATAAAATATTACTTAAATTTACTATGCCAAATATGTTTCGTGGCTTTAATGATGTCTGTCAGAGTGTGAAATGTTTGTCAAAATGTATGCCTCATCTGATTTAACTTCCTTTCAATTTTAATTATAGTTAATTTGTTTCAAAGTATTTGAATTTATATATCAGAAATTTAACTAGCCAAAATTACATTTCGCTATAAAAAGTCAGACTATTGTAGTAATTGTTTGAAGATTTATGTAAACAATGTTTTAGCCGAATCGTTTTTAGCCAAATGTGGCAGCAAAATGAAAGTATAATTACTTGTTGTTATTGTATACTTAATTATGTTTTAGGTAACTTTCCCTTTTTTGGGATTCTAACTGCTACAGCCCCTTTAATTCTACTGATCATTGTTCAAAAAGCGTTTAATTTATTAAGTAGCATATCACTGTTAATACTTGTCTTTGCATTTGTGGAAGACATTTTACGCTGTTTTTGTTTCAAAAATAGATTGTTTAGTACTGTTAATTTTAAATATGTGAACATTTTTCACTTTTTTCAGATTTCCCACACATCCTCAAAATGTGCTGAAGTTTAAAAGGCATTTTTTTAGAAAGTGCTCCTTGTCAAACAACGTGGGTGCCATTGATGGCACATTGGTGTTAATCGTGGCACCATCAGACCAAGAGGAGGCCTTTGTTTGTCGAAAAGGATTCCACGCCATGAATTGTCAGGCAGTATCGTCACCAGACTTGATGGAATATTTGTTTGTTTTATCAAATACTTGGTTTCATTTCGTTATGCTTTGTTTTTACATGTAAAATCATTGTCACGTTGACTGTGTAATTACCAAAGGCACTGCAGCTAATGTCGTGTCAGTAATATCTGGTTTTGCGTGTTTACAGATATTATTTACCTTGTGGCATGAAAATTCGAATAACATTTATTCAATGAAATAGCTCTCCTTTATTTTTTTTACAATTAAATAGATTCCTGGATGCTGTTGCTCGTTGGGCGGGTTCTACACATGATGCAGCGATATTTGAGAATTCCCGGTTGAAGGTTAAAACTATGAAGACAATTTAACTTGAATTAAATTTGTTCACAAATGCCAGTGAGTAGTAGTAAACATACTGTACATGATGCTTTATGATTAAATTGTTTTCGACGCCAATTAATGTCTGAAGAAACTTCTTTTTTTATTGATTATCCCCTGCTAAAGTCCGACTGATGTTTCTGCATTGTCTGTATTTCCGTCCATCCGTCATACTTTATCCCTAAGGAGCTGTTTCGACTGTTTCCGTAAATGTTTCTCTGTATGTATGTCTTTGTCTATTCATGGCTTGATCTTTTTTTACCAAATTATTCACAGGATTACCTTGACAACCATGATGGGTTGATACTTTTTGGGGACAGTGGTTATGCCCTCAAAAGGTATCTGCTGACACCCATGCCAGTCCCCCGCAACAAGTAGGAACACATGTACAACAGACGGCATCGACAGGGTCGCTTGTGCATCGAGCGAACATTTGGTCTTCTCAAGTCTAGATTCAGGTAGACGGAAATATTAAATTATCATTTACACATTTGTAAATCCAACCAAGTTTGGAAGTAAATGTTGCACTCCTAGATCCGTCTGGTTGCGGTAAAGACGCTTTCGTGGAAAGTGTCATTTCAGACGACAACAGCTACCTGAAAAATGGCTGAAATGCTATGCGAATGCCAACATTGATTTGTTTCGGTCATTTGTTAATATGTGATATGTTAATATATTTATCTATTCATACTTAAATGATATAGTTAAGTGTTAGTATTTCACGAGCCGAAGTCGAACATCAACGTCCATGCGCATGCAATCATAACGCCGTATGAAACACAAACCGTATAACATTTCTTGAGACTATTATATAGAGTTTATGTATAACAAAAATGTGCAGAGCTTATTGTTATTCCTTCATTTTCAGAAATGAACGATTCGCATTCCGGCAGAGGGGTTGCGGACATCCGATGAAAGCCCCAGACACGGTAACGATGTCGATCATCGAAACAATGAAGGACACGCCGTCTTTTCTTTATATTTAACGTATTGAATTGAGCAGGTTTGAGTGTGTTCTTTGACAGCCTCAGTAAGGACTTTGTGAACGTAATCCCTACCTTCCTAGCTGCTTACTTTTAAAGAAATTCGTTATATAATATATAAAGACGTATGTGGATACCAGAATAGAAATGCAAAATTTCTAATGCACTATCAGCTTTCGCAAAACGTAAGCAGGTCGTTATAGAACCCACATGGAATTCGACTCGATGCACAGTGTCATAGAAACTTATGAATAGACAAGTTGTCAACTCACATTTTAACCGCCTGCTTCAAAAATAAGTACTTTTTGCCTTCCGTAACAGAAAGAGAGTAGCTGCCATACAGCAGACTGTGGCCTTCCACACACCGGTCGACACGAACAGTCGTTTCCGAAAAAGTCCAATTTTTGTTTCGCATCACGATGACAGCTGTCGTCTTAATATAATGAAGTGAAACTCAAACTCCTGCAGCAGTATGTCATTCTTATTATACACAATGTTGTGGCCCTTTATTTAAAGCAAGTAATTAATTGCAAAACAGTACGGCACACTAAAAAACTAAATATCCACATAGTAGAAAAAAGCTGGGGTCACCGCATTGGAACGGTTAATGCTAAGTACCGGTTTTACAGCGCTCAACCTCACACTTGGCCGAGCAATATTCATGATACATAAAAATGTGAAAACAATTTAACCTCATATCATGGCAACTCAAATTAAACAATAATAAAAGGGAATTATAACGCATTCAATTTAATTACTCAACTATTTGAGATACGATGAAATGAAATTACGAACAGGCGTCAACAACATCTCTTATTCTTACACAACATATTAAAAAACTAGCATCATATAGTTAATATTTCAGATCATCATCGTGCAAATACAGGAAGCGACAGCAATATTAGGTGTACACATTCCATATTACATAACTTGGTTTTGTATGTGACTGGAATTTACTATGAAAATAAATGTAGAGTAAAATCAGTGTAATACCTATAAAGAATAACTGTATAGACTGAGGCAGTAAAGTCTTTTTATGCACTGTTTTCGTCTTCTGACAACGCGCGAAAACTACGTCATTCAAAAATGCCTGTTATGGGCATAAATACATCAAATCATAATTGTCGTCGGTTCCTCTGAATCCAAGTGACACACAATTGTCAAGCCAAAATGTGTTCAACAAGCCATTTGGCGACCGACGTACCCCAACCATTCCTCGGTAACATTCAATCCCTTCATAAATTATTTGATATGTGGACTGTGTTTTGTTGTCATTTTCTATTTGTTAAAGTTCTCTGTTGCGCCTTTATATGATCCATTATCAGCTAAAGGTGTTTTCCTGTTGTTGTCTTTCAAAATGTGTACAGAATATGTATTGCGTTTAAGATCGTTGCTTGAAATCATGGTCCTGACTATGCTTGGTTCATATTCAGAACCATCCTATGTTCAAACTATAAGTAAATAATTTATCAGAATCTTAAGAACTTGTTAACATCAGCAATTATTTATTTAAAGTATTCTTGGTTTCAGCTTGACAGATTTGTTCTTTTACTTCTTCGTTTGCAAGTGGTTTAAAACATTTGGGCTGAGAGTCTGTTAATTGAAGAAGTACTACGCTGATAAATTTCAGAGGGCTTATGGCAGTCAAAGTCATTAAAAGCAATGTCATACATAGTTTCAAAATCAGTGACACTTGTTTTCACGTTGTTGAAGGGTTTAAGACCAACATATCAAATGTTCACGATGCCTGCATGGTTTTTTTATCAAAATTTTTCATCCGTCCTGTAATTATGTGCATCTTGTTTCTATTTTTTGACAGTAAAATCTTTATATCTATTCTGACTTTCATGTTGAATTCGTCTTAAAATTTGTAAATAGTCCATTTATGATCCAAGATGAGCAACAGTCAAGCTGAATAAGTTTTGTGTTTTACACCTATATCTCTTGCGCGGCCCTTGACTTCACCACACCACTTCTTCCATTATGCACGTGATGCATGACACGTCCTTGCAGTTTCTCCAAATGATTGTACCGTCATTTGTCTCGCCCGATTTGTTAAAGTTAATTTCTATCTGAAGATCGAGGGCTGTTAGCTGCAGCTTTGATATTATTTGCAACCCATTTTTGCAAGCGGCATTGTCATATTGAGCCCTTGCTTGAAACTACCACTCTTCTCCACAATCCACATCAAGCGATAGCACGCTGCCAGGCTTGACATGATAAATTTCGAATATTGCAAATTACAGTTTTGTGTCAAAATGAATTCTGACAGCGCATTGTATATTTTCAGCAAACCAATCAAAATCAAGAACATGTATGCTCGAGCTAGAAAATCAATACACGAACAGAAATGAATTATTATTGCAAAAGCAATCGAACGAAATGCACTTTCAAGCAGGTCAATATTTTCGTTATTCCAATTACCGAGGGTTGGAACAGAGAATTCTTTCAAATACCAGAAACAGACAATCGGAACAGCGTTGTATCAGAAACGTAGGATTTGGACTACGAAATACGCCATTATGAAGCAGGTATATATTGTTTAATAATTATTTCGTTTTGTTTTCAAAGTTTTTAATTGTGTACGATGAGTATGAAATATATATGTAACTTGTCTTCTTTCCGAGTAAACCCAGAGTTGTATGTGCTGCCAATCTTCGTTGGACGATAACATTTGCGAGCATATTTGCTGGAGCGGCGAAGATTTGAAATGTAATAGAACATGTAACGCTCAATTTTTTAAGTCAACGAAAATGTAAGTTGTGTTAATTCTATAATATATCGTTTTCAAGAAAGTGTGCAGTAAAGAAGAACACACTGTTCACTAGTATTCATGGTTCAAACAGAATTCTCAAACCTAAATTCAAGCACTTATCAACGCCCAATTTTCATTTTCAAGGCCGAGAACCGTACGTTAGTTTCCTTAAAAAAGTGCATTTTCAAGCAAGTTTAACACAGTTAATATCATTTATTTGCTCAAACAAATTAAACTTATTCCACAATAACTCATACATGTTATTTCTAGTTATTACATACATGTTATCCATCCTTAACTCAATGAGTCTCACATACAGTTTGTCAACCAGTTCCCGATAATCAGCAGTTCCGATTAATTTGTATTTAATTTTCCATAATGCCCCAATAAAAACAAAATGATAAGTGTCTAAGGTATACATTAGGTAAAGGAATAAATTAACAAAGTTTTAGCAAGAAATCTTTTGTAAATAGCTTACAGGGTGGAAAAATGCAGCAAAAAGTTAACCGGAACTGATTGAATGAGTTATGTTTTGAAATGTGCATATGGGTATAGAAGGCTTTATTATTTTCAAATAAACTTTTTGCTGATTGAAAACAAATGCTATGACAATGTTTTGAAATACTAATTCTGTAAGCTGAATGATTTTTAATAATTTTCCTAAGGTTAAACTTTAATTGCCTATTTATGACAAAAAACTGCATATGCCGTCTGACCTAACCTGTTATCATACAAAATAAATATTACCCTTTATTTTTACATCTTCTCACATTGACACTAAATCCCGAAAAAATTATTGTGGTAAAAAGAATAAACGTTTTTGCCGGGCGATTCTAAACTGAATGTATCTATTTACTTTTTAAAGTTATTCCAAACAAACACATTGCTTCTCAATTTCATGTTTTCTTTGTAGGTTTCCCCTTTCTCGTGGCTTTTCAAAGCGTTTTTCCCCATCCCCTGACATCAACGGTCTTCATACAGACCCGACAATGTGCTTTTTGAATGTCATTTGTTTTCTGTACCCAGGAATATTCAGTTAACCACCCTGGTTTGAAATGACACTTCCCCATTGCTGCGTTTTCACTCGCGAAAATTGATCACAATGGAGAACCTCTGACGTAGTACACATAATCCGTGACGTGTACACATAACGTTTCGTACTCAATAGTGTACGAAACTTATATATTTCGTACTCAACTTTTTGCGCGAAGGAATTTATGATAATTTTTCGTAATATTTCCCTTAAGAACGATTTAAGATTATAATTAAAGCGATGATACATGTAATTTTGAGCAGAAATAAACATTTTCAAGGCTTTTTTACATGAAATAAGCACTTTTCAAGCACTTTTTCAAGGCCAACCTTTGTTCAAGGGCTTTTCAAGCCTAGGACTCGTTTTCAAGCACTTTTCAAGCCCTGTGCGAACCCTGGTATTGTTCCTTGTATACTTAGAACGATTATTATAGTTATATCCATGCCCCACATTCAACATAAGCAACACGAAACAAAATTGTGTCTTTGTGTCATATGAACGAATTTGCACTAAAACGTAATTAAGATTCACATCGTACATCAAATTATTTCTGTCGTCAGTTGTCAAAACTAAAGTATGGTTGATATTTAAATGTATTATTTTTCTCTTTTGTGGATATTGTTTTAGTATGTTGATGCTGCATTAACAAATATAAGTGTATATGCAGTGAAAACACCAAAAATAAACAACGGTTTCGACAGACACCTATAAACTGTTAGATGCCCATAATATCTCTTTAAAGTGATATTATGTACATTTTTCACTGTTGTATTGAACTGAAAAAAATTAACAGGTCAAAATAGTTAGTGAAATGTGGAAACTGACCAATTATCTACAACTCATCTTGCTACCAGTTGTTTATAAAAATATATTATATTCGATATTTTACATGACTCACCGAGTCCACTAAGCCGCAATGATTCGTAAAACAAAATTGTGTCTTTGTGTCGTATGAACGAATCTGCATGAAAACTAAATTTAGACTCACATCGTGTATCGAATTATTTCTGTCATCAGTTGTCAAAACAAAAGTACGGTTGATATTCAAATGCATTATTTTTTAATTTCCGGGATATTGTTTTAGGATGTTGATGCTGCATTAACAAATATAAGTGTATATGAAATGAAAACACCAAAAATAAACAAGGATTGTTGAAAGACACCTATAAACATAGCATATACTGTTAGATGCCCATAATATCACTTTAAGTGTTAAATGGACACTTACCTTTTAATATTACCATTCCAAGAGGTGTGATGTTCACTAGTGAGAGAATTTCATACAAATGCATGCCTGCAGCCTGCATATTTATTATGTCTATACAGAATACATTTTGTAATTGAAACCACCCTCACCGTGTTTTAAGGTTCCATACACGTATACTTATTGTATTGTTGCTTAACACTTGTAAGGAGCGAAGCAGTTTCTTTGTATAATGGTGTCCTCCATTTTCTTGTAATATGTAAACTCTTATAACTCATCACAGAGCTTTTATAGTTATTTTCCTCCGTGTCATAATCATATCTTATAAGTGTTACTAACAATCGCTCATGGGCAGTCCTCATCAGAGCTTTGTTTACATTCGCAACGGCGGCCATCTTGGATTCTTAGAACTTGTCGACCCAGGTCGATTTGCATTAGTTGGTCGTTCGTTCTTTGGTCGGGTCGACCGTGTGCTAAATCGACCAAGGAATACTAGCGTTCTTTTAGAGTCATTTCGGTTCGAGCCTCCACGAAGAAAGGTCGCGTTCTGATCAAGATCATCATAAGTTGCTAGTCAGTGGATGAGCAGCAGGACAATTGAATCGCCGATCCAGTTGACAGTCGATAAGGTTTTCTACTTTCTATCTCATAACTTTTTGCATGAAAGTTAAATAGGTTCATACTCATGAATTGTCTACTTGTTTGATACGTGTTTGTTTACATCCTGTGGTGACTCATCCGCGACATATATTCTTCATGTTTAATTTTTATAAGTCGGTTAGCGTTTTCTTTTTCCGAACAAAATAACTGCTCAGCTACACGAAACAGATATACATAGATATTCCAGAGTTTTATATATCCTCCGCTGGTGTAATCCAAACGATCAATGTTACACAGAATAAAACTTTAAACATATGGCGGCTTTATTTGTTTTAAACCTGCTAACAACTAAGTCAATACGGTTTAGTACAAAACGGGACAGCAGCACGCAACAGTATTAAGCCAATTGGTTCATTCGTTGCAGAGTTATTGATCGGAAACGATTTTTACACTAAGTGTGGTAGTGACATTGACCTAGTGACCTTAATTTAAATATGGGTCATCTACTGCCCAAGGCCAATCCGCATGTGTAGAATCAAGCCAATCGGTCAATTCGTTTACGAGTTATTAATCCGAAACGAACTAGTCCATCGACATTCAGACTTGTCTACATGTACCAACATTCTTACTGGTCTACCGACAGACAGCCAGCAAAACAATATACCCCTTCTTCAAAGAGGGGCATACGAACAAAGAACGTGAATAATTCACATGAGCTGCCAGACACTATCACCTTTTGCAAAGGAATGTACACAAATGAAGTGAGACAAACACTCATGTCCTTTATTATGCAGCATGGTGTCAGTAAAAAAACGTAAATGAAGTAATCACAACTCTACTTAGCAATCTCTCTAGTCAATCCAAAACTCGACAACCAAGCACAGGCGTCAAATGAAGGCTAATGATAGAAGCACGGAGGTTGGCAAACCAACACACCTTAGAAGAACTTCTCAAAAATAACAAACCTTTACAATACAACAAGATGGCACAACAAAGCATCACAGACATTTTCAAGGTAACCAGTTCACAGCATCTGATGGAAAATCTGTAACATTAGGATTAAATGAAATAGAAGGATCTGGCAAAACTATTTTTAAAACCTTTGAATCTTTGCTTGAAGACCCGTCGGAAAGCATGAAATATCCGGAGGAGAGAGAAAATATGGCCAAAATTGTAACATCAATAATCGCTACAATGTCTGACCAATTCTCTACCAATTAAGTTTTAATACAGATCTGCAGAATCTGAAAACAAACAAGTTATACCACATATAGTTGAGAAATAGGAAGACTAAACAGAAAATGAACAGAAAAGCTGTCAAAAATCTTTAATTTCTTTTGCAAAATGCACATTTAAGTCAACTTTGCGAGTGAAAGTAAAACATGTCTTCAGCAGCTGGAAGGCACTGTAATTGCTGATGCGCACAACCGATACAGATTTCACAAGCAAAAATGTTGCACAATGCGGCTTGTGAAAACAGCATCAATGGCCTTCGCAGAAAAAGGTTGCGACAAATCTCGTTTAGGGGTCCATTTTAACATTCATTTGAAAAATTAAGGAAAAATAAAGCAAATGCTATGACAAATAAAGAACAAAAAGCCTAAGAAGCACTGACAAAGTACTAGGATCTCTTCGTTACTTTGCAATATGGACATTCAATTACAAGATAGAGACCTACATCATGTTAGTCAGCCTACTGTGTATTGAGCCGTAAACGATGTTTTAGAAGCTATGATCAACCCAGCACATAGACAATTCATATACATGCCAATAATGTTATAGGACATCCGGCAACAAAAGAAAGATTTCTACAACATCGTTTAATTCCCCAATGATATTGGTGTTATCGATGGAACTCATTACCAGATACAAGCACCACATGTAGATGAACCTCTATTTGTGAACAGAATGATTATCATTTAATAAATGCCGAGATGAATTTGTAATTGTTATTTTATATTAATTTTGTAAGCAATTATTTTGAGCAAAGATGCCTGAATATTGTGAATACAAGATTGTATGCCACCTAACACTAATTATTGTCAGCAATGCTTAATTAATGACATAACTTTACATTACACGTATTACACAAACAATACATAAAATAAATACCAAGTAAAACCAACCAATGCTACATACATAACAATTTTTACCCCATTGTAATCACTTTGATTTACATACCTGTATGAATAAAAAAAGCAAAGCTTTTGGTATCTTGACATATCATGTTTAATGACAGTAACATCATTAGAGACATTGTTCCTCGATGGCCCGGATCTGTACATGATTCGAGAATCCTCCGCAACAGCGGACTTGCTCAGTTCATGGAAGACCATATAAATCCTGAGCCATCAGTATCTTCTGCGTTATTCAGGATACCCATGTAAACGGTGGCTGCTAATACGTTTTTAACACATGCTGGTGAAAACCAAAATATATACAACATTTACGTTTGTAGAAAGTATGTTTCTATGATTTAAATCATCACTTCAATTTTGTCCCTGGTGGAGAGCAAGAACTCGTCCCCAAACCCACCTATTATGGAACGAGCACACAACCTTAGCCTCTCGATCATCCGCCCGGATGCCATATACACTGCTGCAACCTCATAAAGAATCAAATCATAAAATGAAATATGCAAATAAACCTGCACTATTTTAAAGAACGATAGAGCAGCAGAAATTACATGGTATGTTTGAACCGGAGACAAATTTTAATTGTTACATACGTTCGTATTGTATAATTTTGCTTTATTTAAAATCAACTAGTGCACACAAGAGAACCACATCTGTTTAAACATGTAAAAAATAATAGCATTCATATAATGAATGGATTTTATAATTTATGTTTTCAGTTGTCTGTCATTATTAACTTTTTTTCGTTTTATCATATTTTCATAAGTGACATAATACTTAAAAGTAGATTCGATAAATGATTATTCTGTGTACAAACAGGTGCTACGAAAAGCTGTTAAGGATCTAATTGTGAAGGAAATCGAAGATGAGGTTTTTCTTTTGTCATCCAGAAATGTTGACGTGTCAAGCGTGCTGATCCGACATCGAAGCATTGAAAGCCTCTTCGAGAATGGGAAAAATCTGATCAAAGAGATCATCAGGGAAATGTCAGAAAGGTAAATAATTATTAAAATGTGCGTTGTATGTTAAGCATGACTTGTATTAGATAAATTTTAATCATCCTGTTATTTTTGGTCATTTATTGCACAAAAAAACATGCAAGATCATTTATCATTTAATAAATGCCGAGGTGAATTTTTACTTATTTAATATTAATTTTGTAAGCAAATATTTTGAGCAAAGATGCCTGAATATTGTGAATATTCCGACTCCACTTTGTAACATGAAAACGACGTCAAAATTTCACAACTCGGCGTAAATTCAACACATAACGTTTGATAACGTCTGGATATATTATGTTATATAATCAAACTGCATTTACAACGAGAATACATTAACATTACATAAAACAATAGTTTGAATATTATTCAACGGCTTGTGGTAAAGAATCAGCACAATATGTAATCGACTCAATTATCATTTTCAGAAGCCTCGGTAATACAGGCTAAACTCAAATAAGCGATAATCGAACTCTTATGTATGTAAATATATAATTTGTTAAGTCGTATGTGTTTAAATATAGGTTTGCTATTTAGCTGAACGACATGACTGTCACTCAGTTAGTTTTAAACGAGCATTGTTTGACATGTTCACACATTCGAGTATTGATGTCTGTATATATTTTGTCACTTTAAAGTCATATTATGGGCATTTTTCACTGTTGAATTGAGCCGAAAAGAATTAATAGGTCAAAAGAGTTAGTTAAATTATGGTTACTGACCAATATTTGCAACTCATCTTGCTTCCAGTTGTTTATAAAAATATATATTATATTCGAAATTTTATTTGACTGGTGAGTCCTCTAAGCCGAAATGATCCGTAAAACAAAATTGTGTCTTTGTGTCGTATGAATGAATCTGCACTAAAACGTAATTTAGATTCACATCGTACATTGAATTATTTCTGTCATCAGTTGTCAAAACGAAAGTATGTTTGATATTCAAATGTATTATTTTTCTCTTTTCTGGATATTGTTTTAGTATGTGTTGTAAAACCAATCATCTTTTTTTTACCGCCAGTGTAAGTTAGGCATCCCACCACCTTCCAATCGTTAGGCGGAAACCTTATCCATTACACCACCTTGACCTAAAGGATAATTCAATTGTTGATAAGTACATGTATGTTTATATTTATAACGATCTGAATACCGTCATTATTTCATTTGTGTGTACTGATTTTAAAATGCATCCATTAGCATTTCAATGAAAATTGTGATTGAAACTGGTTTACTGTACTATTGATACAATAAAAATGTGTGTTCAAAAGCATTAAACAAATCCCTGTTTTTCATCTGTTTATTGCACAGGTATAGCGCACGAAGACAGCCCCGACACGGATCAAATACCAGATACGATACCTAAGGGAATCTTCAAACCAGTAATCTTGCCAGAAAAAACCAACCATTATTACATTTGGCATGGAAACTACTGGACTCCGTATGTTGTGATACAAACAATTGTTCTTTTAATAATTGTGTAGAATCAATAACAGGGTGCCTGTTCCCCAAATGGATTTCCAAATAAAAGGAAATATAATGTAGATAAATATGGCAGAAATTATTATTTGCATGCTGTTTATGCTCTACTGATCATTTATTACAATGACTTTTTATGGTGAAAAGAATAAGAATACTTGTATGACAATATTATAACATTTCATTAAAACAAAAATTTATGTATTTTCAGAATGTCTTACATCAATACTCGAATATTCCAATATTTTAATGCAAACGTTGCCTTCCAAGGTGGAAAATCTAAGTGTTTCATCATTTCTACAAAAAAACACGTCGCTTTGGATCAAGTTCCATTTTATTGTGCCATATACAAATTTGTGTGAGCTTCTGAAGTCGATTTGTATCGACATATAAAAGAATGTAACTTTGCTCCACATGAAGCAACTGTAAATGCCATGTTGGCAAATGATGAAAGCGTCAATGAAAAAGCTCCATATGTGCCAACTGCCTTGGGCAGTGTACGCATTTCTAAAGAAGATTCATGTTTAATTAACAGTCGTTGCAAGTCTTCGGACATTATGAAATGTGAAATGGAATCGTCGGGTTTTAAACGAGATTATACAATTTTGTCAAATATGTATTAATTTATATGAAATGTGTAAAAAACTTATTAAATTTGTATTTCAATATAAATTAAAATAAAGTTAAAGTGATATTATGGGTGTCTATCGCAACAACAAAGACACAATTTTGTTTTACGGATCATTTCGGCTTACAGGACTGGGTGGGTCACGTAAGATATCGAATATAAAATATATTTTTTTATAAACAACTGGTAGCAAGATGAGTTGCAGATAATTGGACAGTAACCACATTTGAACTAACTCTTTTGACCTAAACATTCTTTTCAGCTTAATTCAACAGTGAACAAGCCTATAATATCACTTTAACCAAACATATCTACTGCACATTTCATATATGTGCCAGTCCAGTAAGATTTCTTCAGATGTGACGTAATACATAAAACGGCAACATCTTAATCGTACTGAAGTCTCTTTCGTGTACGCAAGACATATACGCTGTTTGGGAATACACGCTATTCTGTGCAGAGTCCTTAAAACGACACATAGACACCATTTTCGTTATGCAACAAGTTATTGAGTTTGAACTGGCAATACATAATTACATGGTATTAACATTTGATTTTCGGCACCATATACATATCGTTTCTTAGTTATTTTATATTGGTTACAAATTGTGAACATTAAATGTTTACACAGTTATCGTATTTATTTACTGAAAATATGAAATGTATGACGCACATACCTTAATGACAGGCCGCATGAATACAACCGTGTGATTAATATTATATGCTAAACACATTTGAATGACACATTGGTTGGATTTTATACTTCTTAATTTTAATGTCATTAATATTATATCAGTAGCTAATCACTAGCCGATTATTTTACTGTAACTGTGAGGTGATTCGCAAAGTACGTGTGTCCGTGTCATTTTCAAGTTAGAAAATGTGCATTTGTTTTCCAAATGTTATCAACCGCGGTCTTTTTTCAAACAATTGCCTCACTGTTGATTATATGTTGCGTATGTGTGTGCCTTCATCAACGTATCGTGATGCGACGTAGAAACCATTCACATATTATAGTATCAAAACACTGTATTACGGCTTAAATTAAAAGAAATCGTCCACAGATGTGTCCTCTATCAAGATAACGTAACATTTTGATATTAAGTGTAGATATGTAAATGAGTAATGTTTTTGAACGTATTCCCCTGGTAACGCACATGTTGGCATTCAATTTTTCTGTTGCTGAGTAGGTTATTTCAAGACTGTCTTAACATGTTTGTTTGTCAAATGTTGTTAACAAATTTTTACAAAAATGTTTGAAATACCATATAGTTCATTGTTAAATAGTTGAATAAACTGGTCTATAACACTTATAGTTTATATTTTGGTCCAAATGCACTTGCTTACTGAGAATTAGTCTAAACATCCGGTTACGATAGAATGTTTAATAAAAGAGAAAGATTTTAGTACATAATAAGATGCAGGTACGAATAATTCAGTATTGATTGTATATGATATTTTTGGATATATGATGTGGTGGTAATGAAAATAATAATGAAACTAAAATTGAAAGTAAAAGTATAATTGTTTTGAATGAACTCCTTGTTTTCTTTTGTTATACGTCATAACACTATCTGTTGTCGAAGTAGCGTGCCGATACATTGTATATCAAACACAGAAATTAGCCACTTATTTGTATATAAAGATAATTCGCTGAATTTCGAATGTTATTCATCGGAGCAACCCAGACACTGATCTGCACACGGGTCTCTTGTTTGTTTTCTATAAGTGAAAACAGTGTTAAATTTTTAATTGAAATTAACTTTTGTTGGTTTTGTCAGTGTGTCGCTAGTATACTCAAATAACGTTATATAAGAAACTTCAACAATATAGATAAACTTACGGTAAGAATGGTAACACGCATGGTATAAGAAAATCCACTTTAGGAGACAAACACATGTGAGTTGGATTAACATATATTCAGGTATGACGTAATACAATCCCTCGGTTGGTGGGAGATCTGATGACGTCATAATTTCTAAACCCTACGCACTTTAAAGGGACCTTTTCACATTTTGGTAAATTTAAAAACATGTTTCAGATTCGCAAAGTTGCGTTGTTTTTATGACATTTATGAAGAAACAGTAATACTGTAATTGTTTTCTTAAATATTTATTAAATGCATCTTTTGACGATTTAAACATCTAAAAAATATAAATCGTTGCAACGCGAAACGATTACATAATTTGGAGAGTTTTGCTGTTGTTATATTTTGTGACACTACGAGGATTGCTTATATAAAGTTTAAAATACATCTTGCCGAGTGGTCTAAGCGTTAGACTTATACTCCAGAAGTCAGTGCCCAGTTCAGGGTTCTTTTTCTCTTCCTTGTTCTTTATCTAGTTTATTTGTACTTGAGCTTGTTAGATCCAATGTTTACATTTATCAACATAAAGCATTTAATGACAAACTTCAATACATGCCAAAATATGTGAAAAGGTCGCTTAAAAGCGCCATCTTGAGCGTACCGAAAATCAAATCTACTTATCCTTTGAGAAGTGTATGAAATGTATTAGCTTTATGTTGACACGAAGAATGGACAACTAAAATAACAATTCACAAAACGTAGTACACGAGAATAATCAAAAGGAGAGTTTTATTCATTTTGGCAACATCTTCTGTATTGAAATAGTTTCGTTCATGTTTTTAGGACATCTGCATATTTCTGTACTGATTCGTACGACACTTAGACACAATTCAATTTCTTTGACAAATACCGCACACGTCCCGTATTCATCAAACTCCTAACGTAAAATAACTTGAGAAAAAGTCATATTAACACATTTCTCTTTATATGTATAATCTCGGAATTATTAAGTACATACTGATTCTATTTGCTTAAATAAGTGAATTAATTATTATAGAATAATGATTCGTTGTCATACTTTTAAAGTTATTATAAAGTCGATCATGACAAAATTTACATTTAAACCACCGTAGTATGATGATACAGATTGAATGCAAGTTCCATGACATTTAATATATACAACGGTTGCTGAGAAACGGCTCAGGACTGGCATAACTAATAACAATTCATCAAACATTTGGAAAAAACTAATATCACAGAAATCAACACTCGTAATAAAAAAATATCTTTAAAAGAATAGACATTTAATCCTCCAAACAATTATTATATGCCCAGTCGACACCTTCAGACTTGTTTCTAACACAAAATATTAGCATCAGTTCTTAGAAAACTAGAATAAAGCATGTAAACACTATGACTATGTAAACTGCAAAATGAGACCAAAAACACATTTTCTTTAATCTGCCGCAACTGCTACTTTACTTGTTAAAAAATTAAAAGTTGCATATGCCTCCAGTTCTATTGAGGTTCAAGGTGTGGTTTTCCAAGGTTGGAGTACATTTGAACATATGTCCCCCTTTGTGATTGGTCCCCCTTTTCAATTGCAGGAATATGATTTTGCTTTCCATTTCCAAGCCAGTTTTGCACATTGTCTCTAGCGAACGATTTGCTAGCATGAATGTCGTTCCTGTTAAAATGTTAACTGCCCTGTTGTATGGGTTTCTATCAATGGTCCTTTGAATGCATGCCCTTATACCACTCAGGGTTCCCGGAGAATACAGTTTTCCTTCATTCCTGGAACCTCCGCATAGGATTTTCGAAGTATCAGGCACACTCTCTAGGTCCACCTTGATATTCCGTTTCTGCAGCTAGTCTGAATTAAAGAGGAACTCGTAATTCAAAGGTCAATAATAGCGGACGTTAACATCTGCGGGAGCTTTCAAAATCCATTCTTGCCCTCGTACTGCGAACTCGAGCATGAACGCCCGCGGCCCTCGCAAACGTGTATTATCTCTATAATGATATGGATCATTCGTCTTGATATCTGACAAAGTTTTGGAATAGAACACCAATGGACAGAAGTACATACCGACAGATGGTAAAAAAAACTATATGCATTAATTTTGGGGCATACACATATTCAGTTCATAATTCAAGTGAATTTTCGAAATTAAACTTGCTTGTCAATTATCATACTTTTTATGTGTATAAAGACTGTTATCAATCATCTTGATGGCTTGATTGCTAGAACATTGGTAATCCATCTTTTAATAGAGATCCCGAGTTGCACCTATGCTTAAGGTATATACGACATTTCGAAAACCCACATCGATCGGTTGACCATTATGAAGCCTTACCTGATAAAAAATCAGACGAAATATCTATTTAATTTAGTATATGGTAATTCTTACAATTTTTTTTTGAAACGTTTTTCTAACGTTTTCTTCCAAGAATATTGCTTACACCGTTTTAAGTGAATTTTTCTAAGACCGTTTGACGTGAAAAAACCTAAGAAACTAAAACAAATTTCGTTCGTAAAAAAATTCTGTTCTTGTTGATAGTGACCTCACACCTAATTTCTTTTTCCTTTGTGTACTGTTCTGTGAGAGGTCAAATGTTTACATAACTGAATTCATAAGGCCCTGGTTTAAGGATACGTAACATTTTATCGGTTAATTATAAAAAGAAATTGAAACATATTCTCAGCAGGAAGTGGGGCATAAAGCACTTTTATTCTTTGAAAATGTGTAAAAAATGGCGGAGTACGATGAATGTTTTCTGATTTATGACATGGATTCTGACCTGCCTTTCTATGGATTTGATGAAGTAGAGTTTGAAAGTATTAGAGCTGTGTTAATTGAAGTTCAAATGATTTACTTTGAGCTAGAAATTAACGTTACGAGTAGAGCTAACGGTTCAAATGTGGCATCGGATTTAATGGATTCGCGCGAATTCTGGACGAGTGTTGTGTCTGTAAAATATTAAATGGAAAGCTGTAAATGTATCAAGTCGGAAAAGAAAACGGATGGTTGCATAATGGTATGCGTGAAATTCTACGTATTTATTTTCATAGTTATAGGAGGTTTTTGTGTGACGTCACAAGAGGGGTTGTCCGTTACTAAAAATAGATTGGCCGTCAACTTCGCGATCGCGGCCTATTATATTGTATCAGAGTAAAGGTCGTCTGAAAACTTAATACTTACAATTTCACAAAACAAAACTTTAAATACCCGTATTTTTTTTTTTAAGTAAGTGATATTTCAAAAATTATAAAACATATAATAATTTGAATATTATTATAAGTGGTGTGGGTGCGATAGTGTTATTTTTCATCAGAGATTGAAATTTAGTGTAAGGGGTGTATTGAATCAGTCATAAAACAAAGCCCTTAAATAGCTCAATACATTTCAATCTTGAAATGTAGTTTTAATTTTTTTTTACACTGAATGAATTTTCGTTCCGTTTACATTGAATGAAAATATTAATAATTTAAGCATTCCGATTGAAAAAAAAACCCTGCATATTTTGCCAATTGAACTGTCTTTGCATGTACATGTATATTGAAAACTCTTCTATAGTGATAATGAGCGATACAAACCTAGCATTTTATGATACCATAAATCTACACATTTAATTTATTTTACGCAAGTATTTTATATCCGTATATAATGACCAAACGCGATTGCTTGTTTTCATGATGGTGTTTCGAACACTGCTGCAGTAACGCACGATCTTTACACATTATAGCAAAGTTTACATTAGCAGGTACCCGTTAAATACGTTAATTGTGTAGCAGTAAATTTGTAAAATGTTTTTAATGTTATTTATTAAACACTTTATTGTTATGTTTAAACTGGATAATATATATATACTTAATAGTTCCTAGCTGGTAATCCATTTCGGACAAATGTCTATCTTTTAAATATGTTCAAATATTTTATTAAAGCAACTGTTAAGTTTTTGACTTAATATACTAAGAGATGACATGGAGGTATCATAAATTGTGTTTAATGACTAGACACATGTGGTTTATGCTGAGACCCCATACAGAGTCACACATGTATAGGTCCCTGGGGTCATTACACACTGTTTTCTTAGTAATTGTCTGGACAGTATCCGATCATATCGAGATAATCGGTTCTTGATAAACAAAGGGGCAATTAAACACTGGGTTAAAAATGCTGAAACAAAGAGTGTCAAAACTGGTGTGAACAATTAAATAAAAGCATCTACAGTTATCAAGAGGATTTAGTTAATCTGTAAAAAGCTCTACAGAAAGTTAAAATTGATAACGATTTTAGCAGCAGAGTAGAACGAATATGCAAAACAAGTGTAAGTGAGAGACACGTATTACAACAGTGATCCACGAAACACCAGAAGAAAAGAAAAACAGAAACCACAAACGAAGAAAGAACCAAAGACCATACAAAAGAAAGGAAGAAAACAAGTAAAACTCCTACATTAAAACCACCATACCACAAGTAAACAAAGAACCAAAATATAACAGCTTACAAGATGAGGATAACGAGTTTGAACAAATGTGAAATTAGCAGAACCTATGCCAGAGGTAAGTGTAGTCAAACACGTGCTTCTTATTGTAAGCTGTATATGATGATTGCACTACCAGAAATGATAATAGTTGCATGACCTTAGTATAAATATCTTTATTAACCAATGCAATGTGTAGGTAATCTATATTATACTAACCATATAACCTGCTTGTACCTTCCATATAACCAGGGTGCAGGATCAACAGGGTTTATACTAGTGCTCAAACGGGTACCCTAAAAAACTCGGATCCGCGGGTCAAAAAAATACCCGCGGATCCGGGTGAAAGTTTCTGCGAAGGATACCGGTTCGCAAGCTACGAAGTACAAGATTACATGTTCATGTTTAATTAATAGTTGCACTTTTTTCTTGTAAATAATTGAGTACAGTGAAGGAATATGACATTTGTAAACACACGTAAACAATCAATTACATATTGCGAAGTACACTATTTTTATTAAGAGCACGTGCACTTTCCAATGATTTTCTTAAAAAACAAAAACTGAGAAAATGATCTTATAAGTAAATGACTATTTTTCAATTACTCAATCTCTTTTATTTTATTTACATTTAGAACTGTTTTGTAAGTTATATTCACTTACATATTGCTTTTCAAAGCAGAAGATATGTGAAATCGAAGGTCCTGCGTAGTTGGATGAAATCTTCTGTTTGACTTGGGAATGTGTCTGTACTTGCTCTTCACAAACAACGCTATGTGACTTTTCATTTCAGTGGCATTTGTTATGCCCTCCTTCATTGCAAGTTTCTTTATCTTTTGCAAAACCTCTTTGTCCAGGCGCTGCCCATAGCCAGCCTCCTTCAAGAATTCAACTTTTTTCATTTTTGTAAGTTTCATACATAAAGTATTTATCTCCTTCTGGTTTTCCATATGTTTTATATGTTTCTTTCTACAACTCTTATTTCAAAATATCTCAGGCCATTTCCAAGGTGCTTAAAAACCAGGAAACCCTGTGCCTAAATCTTTCATTTATTAACCGTCCTCACCAATTTGTGTTGCTATCATTCTTCAACATGTATGTAAAATCAACCAGAAGACCAGAGTGAAATTAAAAGGTTGAACATCGTTTCAAATGCTGTTTATATATAAATTATTTGTACAAAAAGTTAACCGTCTACAGTATAATAAGTTTCGATGTAGCAACTTAAAAATTAAACAAATTCAAACAGATACCACAGTATCACACTAATCACGCATGTTTACACCAGTGCATTAGCAAATGTATGGGGAAAGGCCTGATACCTGTTTCACAGACTGTTATTAATATTTAAAAACTTTTACCATGTAAATGCTGATAAAGCAAACAAGAGGCCCAAGTGTGACATGAGTCGCTTACATGAATACAAGCAAACTTACATGCAAATGTTGTAGTTTCACTGACAGGTATCTGATGATCTGACATAATAACTTTCTACCTCCAGTTTCTTTCGGGGATGATTATGGGACATTTTTATTATTTACATGTACAGGAATAAGATTGGCCACAAGTAAATTTAAGTAATATTTTATCCATGCTAATAAGAAAATATCGTGGTTACAAGGTAAAACTCCGTCTTGTTTGCGCTTTAAAATTAAAAAAAAAAAAATCGCGTTTGTCGAAATGGACGAATACTGTAATACTTCGTCGGGATGGCAAATTGTGTTTCCACCTTTGTTTCGATTTTTGGGATCATAAATAATAAACGTAAGACTTTATAAGGTTAACGATAATGTTACTTTATTTCTTCTCGTTCGATCACCAGGCAAAAAACAACAACAGCTTTAAATATAACATTTAACGTGGTAAGGCTCACCCTTAGACTTGTTGGATTGTAAAATTTCTTGTTAAGTTGAAATATTATTTTTAGTGTATGATGTTTACAGTTTGGATTTAGGAATTTGAATTCCCCCGCCTTGTGACGTTCGCCTTTTAATAGAGAGTAGAGCGAGAGAGAATATATTGAGATCTGCCAAACGTGTGGCACGTTATAAAATACTTACCAATGAAAACAAAGGTTACACAAATGACTTAGGCGTTCTAAAATGAATATTTAAGCAAAAATTTAGTTTCTGATGAAATTATTCAATAAATTACAATTTATAATGTGGCATTACTTGATAGTTAAAAAGAAAATAGTTCATTAATAAAATGACACCAAAGAGGGGTTTATATGACAAAAATACGAACTGAAACGCCGGTTTAGAAAATACCCAGTCAGATTTCAGACAAGATGGCGGATACGAATGCCACTTGACAAGTCAGTAGTCTTTGATATAATGAGAAAAATAGCATTAAATTCATTAAGATAAATACCTCATCTAGCCATCAGGCTGTAACAATGACATATGTAAGAAGAACACCGATTAATTGCGCAAGGTTAAGTTAAACAACACTATTAAATAGTAATTATTGTCCCCTACCGGTTTCACCGCTCTGCGAGTCTGTCTGTCACACTTTCCTTGATCCTACGATAACTGTATTTTAATAAATATTTATCCATCATCTCATCTGGATCGGTGACTGTAAATCCTCTCTTCTGAATCTGGTAAGTTGGCCATATGATTGGCCATAGTTAGCTTCTTTTTAGGACTCATGAGTCGCAAGTCCTTTTGGTGCAAGTCCAAGGCATACATTGGGACTTGTAACCGTACAACCGGTCCCAGTTACGCCAAGCCGGAGGAACCAGTGGCATATATCCCCATGTCAAGAGGTGGAGGGTCATGTGCTTAAGGATGTGCTCCTCCTACATGGGCTTGGTTCATTCTTCCAGCAAAGGCGTCTCTGGGAGAGATGTCTCCTCGTCTTGCGCAGGTATTGGTGACTCCGTTGCGAAAACCGGTTCCTTGATTGGCGTGGCAGTATATAAATGGTTAGGTTCCTTTTTGGGAAAGGGACAGGGGTCTTCTTTATGTGGGGAGCATGGCCGGCTTCGTATGGGTATATACGCTTCTACCCTAGAAGTGGGACCCGCTGGTCGTGACATGGTATCGGGTGCTTTTGTTTCCACGGTAACTACTGTCTCCGCCAGTTTCCACCCGGCCTCCCAGTCCTCTATCTTGTTAAGCTTTGGAGCCTGTGAAGTTGCTCTGCACACTTAAATGGCTTCCTTTGCTGCAAAAGCAGCCTGACTTTTAATGGGCGGATGACTGTAATATAATATTTTGGGAAAATTGCCAAATAGAAGGCTTTCGGCCTCCGTGAATATATCAGTTAACTAATTTTTCTTAGCAGCATGAATAATATTTGCAGTAGTATATTTCAAGTTTTTGAAATTATCATAATTCACATCAGGTTTGTCCTGTTTAAATAAACGAAAAGCTTATCTCTTTCGTTGATAGAGTTAAGAATGTCAGAAGTAATCCACGGCTCTGTCCGCTGTTTAATTCTAACCTCCTTAACAGGTGCAATATTGTCTAATACTGACAAAAATAAACATTTAAAATTATCCCATGCTACAGAGGCAATATCGCCGTTCATAACACTACTCCAGTCTGTACATAATAAACTTTGCTTAAAATTTTCTTTAGTGTAATGTTTCAAAGTTCTTCTTTTCACAATGTTATGTTACCAACAAAACTTCTTGAAATTTTCCTTGTGGAGCCCATACATTAAATTAATTATATGAGGCACTGTAGGCAATTATTTGAAATGACTAACATTTGTAATGAATGAGTTTTTGGTAATGTTTAATAAGATATTTTATGAAAATTTCATAGTAACTCATATTTAATATGGTTTTAAAATTTTACAATACGATATGTAGGCAAAGGGATGAATGATGAGCTAATGGATGGAGCGACAGCGGGAGCCATGTCAGTAATATCGGAGACCGGTTGTTCAAATAGAGATGTATTCAAACAATACTTGGAGACCCATGTCATGAAGTAAGTCAACCGAAATTAAGTTACATTGAATTGTTTATTTGTTCAAATGTTTAAATTATGTGTTCGCCAAAATTAAAAAAACAATTTGATAATCACCTTAATATTTTCCTTTTTTATGTGAAAACATACTTGTTTTGTTACGAATTTTAATTGCATTTGTTATAATATAAACAACCAAACGACTAACTCAAAACAGCCGTATGCAAATAAAGTTATCCCCCGTATCAAACCTCATTCTACACGTCATTGCAAGCGCCAATGATCGACCAATCAGAGTGGCCGATTGCACAAGAAGCGTCAGAGCGATCCAGACATACAACTGTCAACTGAAAAACGAGGTAGTTTTTTGTAAACAAACCGTTTTTGATGGACGTTCGCGTTAAAACTTGTTTGTTATGTATATTTTGTTAACATATCGCGTTATATTTTATTTGTTTATTCGCAGTATCCACCATTTTCAGCAATATTTCTAGTCTATTTGTTGCCATAGCAATCAGAATTCTTGACGTAGGAACAAAACAAAATGACGTGCATTATCCGCATATTGCCATCTATTCATGTTTTAAGTTTCGTGAAAAATATGAACAAATGTTAAAGTTATCGCAGGATCAGAAAAGTGTGACACACACAGCGCAAACCATAAATCCCCTCCGGTTTCTTAAGTAGTGGACTAATACTAATGCGTAATGTTAACCAAATATTAATTAACAAGCAAATTCGTAAATATCCCCCGCCAAATAAATTGTGTTTATGGATGGTTGTACAACTTAAAGAAAAGGTATAAGTGAAGGGTTGTGCCTGATAATTGAGAACAATTACATCAGGACATTTTGAGAATCCATTTTTGTACGGTAGAACACTTACCAAATAAGGAATATTTAATCAAAATGTGTGATTTTGACCTTTGTGTGTGAATTATATCTTAATTTACATATTATGTGATAGTGTTTTGTCAATTTTATTGCATATTGCCTAGAAGAAATTTTCGTGAACGCTCAGATGGCTTGGATAAATTGTCGAATATGCAATTGCTTTAACGGTTTAGATTTAATAGGAATGTTACTTTTAACTTCTTATGAGATAAAATAATTTCATCAGTGTACACCACTTTAAATACAGAAGCTTAAAACTATTGTCTGCATAAACAATTAGAAATGTAAAACTGTTATCCCATAAATGTCAATATTCATAATCACAAAATCATAATGAACTGTTAAGTGAAAGGTTTTATTGCCACTGGTTTGAAACTGTAAGCGATGCGTTTAAATGTTGAGGTACTAGTACCTGTCAAAGAGAACTGTCTTTGGTTGTCAATGTCGATGTTTCTGTGATCTCTTTTGAGATTGCCCTATTGTTTTTTTTTTCTAAAATGGCTGGATCCCGTTAAAACTGAGCACTGGCATTCAGCTTTTCAGAAACACCACACAGTGCCCTATTGATTGCCTTGCTGATTCATGATATCACACACATTTATATTTTTTTCCCAAAAATATACAATGAATTATGCTGAAGTCACTGAGATTCAAGGACTGTGTACTGTAGTCTGTATTGTTTTTCACTGCCACTGGATTAGTGAATGAAAGAAACTTTGGTTGGTCGTAGAATAGTGTCAGAGAATAACAAGACTATAACGATAATTTGAAAACATTATTTATTGTGTAATATATGCTGTTGTTTGAAAATTGTATGTGAGTTTATCTCATATTTAAAGCATATTCTTCTGTGTGTTTACAATAACATTAAAAAAGCACATGACTATTACTTATTAATACAAGCCATAATTATTAAAATCTAAAGTTAAAGTAGCAATAATGGACAAATTAATGAGATGTTAGTTTATGTTTTTTTTAAATTTCTGTGTGGATATTCAAAATGATATTTTTACAACATACCGTATCCATTTTGATAATAGGCTACAATAAATCATAACTCTAGCCAGTGTGAATAGCGCAGTCGGTATTGCAGTATGCTCAATACTTTTTTGATTGATTTATCATTGGTTCGAACCGTGGAAGTTCTTACATTTTTTGTGTAAGTATGTGTATGTTATAGAATTCAATTATTATTTATTATTGCCACTTCATTGTTGCTTTAAATATACTGATAGACCTATATATAAATTATCAATTGATTAACGCGTATTTAAATATTGCATTACACTTTTTTTATTTTGTAAAATAGATAATTTAAGATTTATTATTATGTTTTAGGTCACGCGCGTTGTCACGTAGACAGCGGGTTTGCTGTGTTAAAAAGGCCTACAGACGAAGCGACGTAGAGACGAGTTGGCAGCGGTTGTGGACGGGTCGTGTAGCACTAACGCTGCAGTTCGTTACCCAGCGTGGTGCTGGAGTAACTGGAAGTCGTTCATAGGCGAACACTTCAATGTGCTTGCTACCTGGCATATGGTAAGCAGCAATTATTACATTGTAGAAAATGTACTAGTATGTTATACGCAAATAGTTTAATAACAATCCTACTGATTTGGGCAAAATACAAATATTACAATTTATTATAAAATGTGTCCTTCCGCTGCAGGAAAAATCAGTTCTTCCGAATGTCGTCTGTCTACCCCGGCGTTGTCATGGCGAAGAAATGCAGCGAAGGTGAAGTAACCTCTTTGTGTTCATTGAAGAACCATGGCTTCCCCTTCATGAACACCGACCGTCCAGGGCAGCTGCTCGCTCCTTGATTACTTGCAGCACGGCGCGACTACTTTCGTGATTACGTGCGTCCTCTATTGTCATCTCGGGGTCATGTTAATGTATTATGGATTCTATACGTGTTTGTATAAAAATATATAAACATTCCCTTTCCGATGTCATTTAAATTATCAAATAAACTACGTACGGTTTTTATTTTCGTGAAGAAAAACATAAATTAATATTTACACATTATATGATATAACCAAACAGTAATACATTTACGTCATCAGTATCATCAACAACCTTGAACTTATAAATAATTATGACGTACATTTCCAAATAAAATATGTACCAAGTGAGTTTGAAAATAAAATTACATATATACGACACGGCGTCAAAATTACGACGTTATGACGCTCACTTAAGGGTCACATGGGCTAACGAAAATGTAAATTCGTTTAGGTTATCGTTGGAAAAGTTTGACATTTATACATATATGGAATAGGAAAAGAACGTAGATACCAAAAATGAAAAAAAGTAAAAATCGAAATTTCTGTCATTTGTGCTGGTTTTCTCAAGGCGCGATACACATGTATATGCATCACTGCTTGTAGAATAAAACACTTGAATTGCGTTAAAGATTTTGTTGTTTTATATTTTTGTTTTCGAAGCCAGGTGTTCTTAAAGCGGGTATATACGATCTTGTCAAATATTTATTAATTAATATAAAATGTGTAAACAACTTATTATACATATATTTCAATATAAACTAAATTAAAAGTTAAGAAGAACATGTGTCGAAAAATGCGAAATTAGCCATATATTTAATTCTGAAATCGAAAAAGGCTGTACAGCCGAATTCGCCAGCATGTATACAATGCATGTACGATGTGAATCTAAATTTAGTTTAACGGTTCATTTTAAATTCCTGCAGCGATATCGATTCATACGACACACGAACACTTACTAAAAAGACGAATGCATCGGTTATTGTAGGAAAATATGTACGAATTATCTTCGTCACAATCGGCTCGGGGCGCTAATTTGTATTTGCTGCATTTTATGAAATTCGTCTAAAATGTATCATTTTTCTTGCATATTGTGTGTTATGATAACATATTTGTATCAATATATTACAATTTAACACATATAAAAATCGTATATACCCGCTTTAAATCGGTAGGCCTACCGTGAGGGTGAAGAAGACCCTTTGAAGTAAGGTGAGAGACCTTACTGCGTTTGGTGTGTGATCAAACAATTTCATTTCTTCGCGACAACTATTGCATTTCAGGGCCAATAGCTGTGTGGACGAAGGTGTTAATTCGTAAATTGTGTACGTTGAGCACATGGTGATATTACAGTGAAGTGTTATATAGATGAGGACACTCGTTAACGGCGTTATTTATTATCCTTGGTTTGCAAACGCAGATTCAATCCTTCAACGGTAGCAACATGCCCTGGTCTGTACTTGAAACTGAGCCTATCACCATGGTCTTTTAAAATTTATCACAGCTATTCATCGTATAATTTGAGCAATTCCTTAGGAGGACCAATTTATTGTGTATTTCAGATGACGTTCGAATGCTGGTTTGCCGGATGCGAAAGGATTTTTACAACTCGTGATCAGCTGAAGAACCACGTAAGCAACCACGGGTACCTACGGGTGGTCTGTCCGTGGTGCAGCGAAGATGAGAAGTCCAAGAGACGGATGGTTGACCTCAAGAGACATGTGAGTGTCACGTCGCGGACGATGAGAGACTTCACTTCTTACGTGAGCGTTGTGGGTTCTTCGTGGCCATACATCCAGATGATTACAAGCGTGACATTGGGACACCGGAGGAGGGTCCTGACATTTCCCTCAGAGCTGTTTCCGCCCCGCCTCATAGTAGGAAGTTGACCTTCGAGCAATTGTTCAATGACTTAGAAAGTCCAACGAAGTCACCAAACACATCATCACCCATATATCATCCGAAGTCTCCTGTGGAAGTACCCACGTGTCAACCGAAGTCTCCTGTGGAAGTTATTTTCTCAGCAGATGGGCATCACACCCCCCTGAAGTCTCTACCCCGTCCACTTCAAGCACCACCATCCACACAGCCCCTCCCGAAGTCTCTTCCCCTTCAACTTCAGGCACCACCATCCACACAGCCCCTCCCGAAGTCTCTTCCCCGTCAACTTCAGGCACCACCATCCACACAGCCCCTCCCGAGGTCCCTTCCCCGTCAACTTCACGCACCACCATCCGAACAGCTCCTCCCGACGTCCCGAACACCAGTCAGTCCTGCACAGAATACTCCCGTGTTGCAGGTCTGATCAAACTGCATTTACAACGAAAATACATTAACATTACATAAAACAATAGTTTTAATATTATTCAACGGCTTGTGGTAAAGAATCAGCACAATATGTAATCGACTCAATTATCATTTTCAGAAGCCTCGGTAATACAGGCTAAACTCAAATAAGCGATAATCGAACTCTTATGTACTCTTGTTCTTTTACTCGAGCTTTTTTTTAGATCCAATGTTTACATTTATCAATGTAAAGCATTAACTGACAAACTGCAAAATGTGTGAAAAGGTCCATATAAAGCGCCATCTTAAACGTACCAAAACATCAAATTTAATCTGTTTTTCGGGAATGATTAGCTTTATGCTAGTACGAGTATATAAGTTCGTATTACTCAGGTTCAACGTCGATGAATACACAACTAGAATAACATTTAACAAAACGTAGTACATAAGAATAATAATTAGTAGAGTTTTATTCATTTGGGTAACATCTTTTGTATTAAAATAGTTTCGTTAATGTGCACTGTTGGGACATTTTCGTTTTTCTGTACTGATTCGTTCGTACGACACATAGACACAATTTAGTTTCTGCGACAAATAGAGTTCACGTGCTGTATTCACCAAGTTCCTCGTAAGAATAACAAAAGATTAAAATTGTGCCTTTGTTTTGTTTTTATGTTTTTCTCATGAATGTGAGGAAATGCGGCCATGATAGCCGGATTCTAAGGGGGAGAAGCGTATTCTAACTGTTTGAACGTGGACATGTGGCTGGGGAGCAAAAATATCTGCTTAGGGACAGTGGCTATCCATGCAATCAGTGGTTTCTCACTCCTTATTTAAACACAGCCAATGCAGCACAGGTGAACTACAACAGGAACATAACAAGGTGTTTTTAATTACAATACAATATTTACAATATTTATTAAAAATACGAGAGCATATGTCAATGATATTGTGAAATTAAACAATAACTGGTTATGGTTAGTGCTTTTTATGTCCCCCCCATCCACTATAGTGGGGGTCATATTGTTTTTGCCCTGTCTGTTTGTTTGCCCCAACTTTAACATTTTGCTATAACTTTTGCAATATTGAGGATAGCAACTTTATATTTGGCATGCATGTGTACCTCATGGAGCTGAACATTTTGATCGATGTCATCCTTCAAGGTCAAAGATATAGCTTCAAAGCGGCGCAGAAGGGGACATGTGCAAGTACATATGATTTGAACAAACTAACATGATATTATGGCATGCGTTCACTTGAAAAAATAACTCTAATTTGCAATCTATTTTACTTTTTATGTGAGATTAACTATACAATTACTTTTTCCAGCTTTGCACATTGGTGAGTCCACAGTCATCAAGTGATGCGCAAGTGGATTCTGAACAATGTTTGAATGTTTACATATACAATATTTTATTATAATCTTAAAAAATAATATAAAATGTGGTTTTGATATGCATATTTGTATGTCTTAAATAGAATGGGATTGATATTGCATTTATGAATAAGAAACTCAAACAAGACAAAAACAAAAAAAACACTCCTTAATTTATTGTGCTACGTGTGTTATGTATTGAAATGTAATAGTTTTTTTCGCGGTTACATTGGATTCTCTGACGGTTATACGTGATGTGTGGGTTGTCAGATGCACAGACACTTCATGGGTGAGACAAATAAAGGAGAACACTAGGTCTCAACCATCTCGGCCTGTTTCAAGAATTCCGGTTCTGTGCGAAAGAGAGGAAAAAACATTATATTAGTTTAACATTAATATTAACCTTTGTTAAAACTTAAATAGTACATTTCAAATTTTTACAAATCACAACTAATGTTTTCTTGGCAAAGTTTTCTTTTTTACTGTTACATCACCCTGATTAAACACTGCTGAATTACAATGCTACATTTAGTAAATACATTTTGATTTCTCCAGGGGATTTTTGCATCGACACCATGCATCCACTTCAAACACTGAGTGTAAACCATATGGTTGCTGCAATGAAGGATTTGCTGAGAGAAGAAGCTGGCAATCCATATTGTTTATTGAAAGGAAATGGCATGTCACTATACTGTTACCATTCAGAGGAGGGATACCTTTTACTCATACATTATTTCAAGTGATATTTTATTCATCTTAGAGCCGGACCATTATGCAGGATGGGAGGAGACGGGGTTTTGTGGAGAGCTCTGGGAAGGCAGCTCTTCCCAAAAAACTACAGTTGACAGTTTTGGAGGAGAAGTTAGTCATAGTGTAAACATTACCAATTGCAAATAAAATAATGATGCAGATCAAGCATTTTTCCGTGGTTTATATTATTATTTTAATTTTGCAAAAACAACCTTTTTCAGAATGGTGTATAGTTGTTCACTTTGTCCAGCTCTTGTCCTTAGTGCCCAAAACAAGGTGGTAGGTGTGCAAGGTGGAGGGGCCGATACTGGTCTACTCAAGAGACCCATGCAAGAAAATAATGGGTACAAACATGCTTACATGTTTGTAATGTAAATCTAATATTATCAATTTAAATCCTTTTCTTTGTTTTTGACAGCGCACTTAAGTCAATAATAAATGTCATTAATAATATAAGGCTTACATTGGCATTGAATATGTCATACTAAAAGGGGGACAGCCTCTTTATATATATCATGCATGAACACAAGTCAACAGTGAAACACATACTCTTTAAGTGTTCATACTTTATAGAAACAGAATTATAATCATTTGACCTAATATATTTTGATTGTTTTTTATCAGATACCCAGGAAAAAGGAGAGGGAACTTTTCAAAACCTCCTACCGCCCCAAAAGGCAACATAAGGGTGAGCGAGGACAACTGCGCGTTTGAAGTGCGCGTGGAGTTTCAGAAGAAGACGCTTTCGCCTACATTGAAAGACAATCGGGTGAGCAACTAAATGTGCTACTAATGTTTGCAATGCTAGTGATATCGAAGCATAATAATGGTATTGGTGAATAGGCTAATGACGGTTAAGAATATGGTGATGCTAATTTTATCAGTATCATATCATCATCGTGGTGCAGATGGAATGATCATCTATAAAGACATATTCAGTTTGAAAACAGTTCGTATATTAAATTAAACACATAGGACAAATATTGAACCATCCAGCCGAGCACCCATCCAAGACCACTATGTACATCGCATAGTTTTGTAGTTCCAATTTTGCATTAATTTGGATCCCTCTCAGCATTTATCTCAATTATGTCATAAAACCTTGTCTAGTAGTTCCAGTCATTTAGTTTAGAACAAGTAAGTGATACTATTGATTTCTATTATATACATCAGCTCCTTGAGGAAGAGGACGAGGGCAAAAACACGCACCAGGAAGATAACCGCTAAACGCGCTGCTAGACTGACTTCCCAAAAATAATCGGAAGGAGAGTCCGAGCACCGTAAAATACCTCACATACAAAGTAGGCCATCCACAGCCGGTCCGAATCCCGGGCCACGGACTCAAACAGACGCCAGTATCTTATATATAGTGAACGTAACCTGCCGATATATCAAACACAGAAACTAGCCATTTATTTTTATATAAAGCCATTTCGCTGAATTTCGAATGTTATTTATCGGAGCAACCCAGACTTTGACCTGCTCACGAGTCTCTTGTTTATTTTCTGTAAGTGAAATCAGTGTTGAATTCTTATTTGAAATTTACTTATGTTGGCTTTGTCAGTCAGTCGCTAGTATACTCAAGTAACAATATATACGAAATTTCAACAATATAGATAAACTTACGCTAAGAATGATAACACGCATGGTATTCGAAAAATCCACTTTAGGAGACATACACATGTGAGTTGGCGTAAAATATATTCAGATATGACGTAATACAATCCCGCGGTCGGTGGGAGATCTGATGTCGTCATAACTTCTAAACACTACGCACTTAAAAGGGACCTTTTCACAGTTTGGACAATATAAACAAAAAAAAATTCACATTCGCAAAGTTGCGTTGTTGTTATGATATTTTTGAAGAAACAGTAATACTGAACATTTACCATGCTCTAAAATATTTATTTTTTGCATCTTTTGACAATTTAAACATCTAAATATTCAAAAGCGTTGCAACGCGCTTACATGATATCGATTATACACGTGTTTCATTTTTTATTACAGTTGTGGACGATGGATGCATCGGAGGCATCGATGACGGCAAGTCAGTGGATAGAGTGGGCGGTCGAGAAAGGCATAAGAGCAAATACACAGGGAGTGTATATCGTAAGTGAATTGCCTGTTTTAATTACTTGTATTATACTTCTTAAATAGTTTCAATATTGACAAAGAAGTGTTGCTCCGACACATGACGGCATCTAGATTTTTATAACAAATATATATAAAGGTAAATATTCATATATAGATACAATTTTTTAATGATATCGAATATACACGTGTTTTATTCTTTTTCAACAGTGGAGCGAGCCAGAGGATGACGGGATTGAGAAGCCGGCCATCATGGAGGAGACGCCCGCCATTTCACCGGCACCCACGTCTGTCGGGTAAAGGTTGTCAGGTTCGTCCAGGGCGTCCGACCTGTCCAGTTCGTCCGACCTGTCCAGGTCGTCGAGTTCGTCAATGTCGTCCAGAGCGTCCACGTCGTCCAGCTCCCTGTCGAGGTCGTCCAGTTCGGACTCGGAGTACGTCCCGTTTGAGGCCTCCGACTCCGACGAGGATGTCCCTCTGGTGGCTCCGACGGTCCCTGTGGTGGCTCGGGTGGTCCCTCTGGTGGCTTTGCCACCACCCAGGCCTGAGAGGCGCATGAGAAATAGGATTACGGAGGCGGAGGAACTGGCCATAAACATGGTATTCGCAGAGGACATTGTCTCGACGTCCTTGTCAGGCAAGAGTATAGGCATCGAAGTCGTGAGACGAAAATACAACCGGGCGACCATGGGCCGTTTGGGCTTTGAGCAGGTTCGAGCAAAGATCCGAAACCTGGCCAAGGCTCGTGCAGCTCGCCTGACGGCAGGCCCTATGTAGAGCCCTAGACCGGCTGATATTTCTTATATGTTTTTTTAATATGCTGTTATGTCTTTGTTAAAATGAATATGTATTAGTATACATTGTAAGTACTGGTTCAACCCAGGAAAATACTTTATTATTTGTAAATGTTTTTATATGCTTTTATGTCTTTATTTAAATGAATATGTATTAGTATACATTGTAAGTACTGGTTCAACCCAGGAAAATACTTGATTATTTGTAAATGTTTTATATGCTTTTATGTCTTTATTTAAATGAATTTGTATTAGTATACATTGTAAGAACAGGTTCAACCCAGGAAAATACTTGATTATTTGTAAATGTTTTATATGCTTTTATGTCTTTATTTAAATGAATATGTATTAGTATTCATTGTAAGTACTGGTTCAACCCAGGAAAATACTTGATTATTTGTAAATGTTTTATATGCTTTTATGTCTTTGTTTAAATGAATATGTATTAGTATACATTGTAAGTACTGGTTCAACCCAGGAAAATACTTGATTATTTGTAAATGTTTTATATGCTTTTATGTCTTTATTTAAATGAATTTGTATAAGTATACATTGTAAGAACAGGTTCAACCCAGGAAAATACTTGATTATTTGTAAATGTTTTATATGCTTTTATGTCTTTATTTAAATGAATATGTATTAGTATACATTGTAAGTACTGGTTCAACCCAGGAAAATACTTGATTATTTGTTACATTTTGTTTTTATATGCTTTTATGTCTTTATTTAAATGAAAATGTTTTAGTATGCATTGTAAGTACTGGTTCTACCCAGGAAAATACTTGATTATTTGTAAATGTTTTTATATGCTTTTATGTCTTTATTTAAATGAATATATATTAGTATGCATTGTAAGTACTGGTTCTACCCAGGAAAATACTTGATTATTTGTTAATGTTTTTATATATGCTTTTATGTCTTTGTTTAAATGAATATGTATTAGTATACATTGTAAGTACTGGTTCAACCCTGGAAAATGCTTGATTTTTTGTTTCCTTTTTATACATGATCATTGATTAGTACTGGTTATATTTACTACCCAGAATTTTGTCTGAAAATAAAATATTATTACATAGTTTGTAATTATATAACAGACAGTTACTTGTTGTTGTATATTGCCTTGAGCTAAGCGAAAACACTTTTCAAACACAAACGTGCGAACAAACTAAGTTATCCATATGTTGGATCTCGACTTTGAAGGATGACCTTGACCATTAACCACTCACGATGTGCAGCTCCATGAGATACACTTGCATGCTAAATAACAAGTTGCTTTCTTCAATAATGCAAAAGTGTATATTAAATGAGCGATTTTTTCCTATATATTTCACCTTTGACCTTGGAGGATGACCTTGACTTTTAACCACTCAAAATGTGCAGCTCCAAAAGATACAAATGCATGCAAAATGTCAAGTTGCTATCTTCAAAAATGCAAAAGTTATTTCAAAACTAACACTTTCGGTGTTCACAAGGAATCCATCTTGGGGCCACTACTTTTCGTAATATATGTTATGCAGGCAGTGGTAAAAAAAGCTTATTTGGCATGCTGATCATTGTGCAAATAGAAAGATCTAGGGCATATTGGTTTTGGCCTGTCTGTCATTCATTGTATGTATGTGTTCCAAGAGAAATAAGCAAAAACATTGGTTTCAGTTAAGTGGAGTCTACCTGTTGGCCATCTAAGGATATTACTATCAATAGATGTTCACCCTTGCACCACGATGAGGACGGTATACAGGCAAGCGGCTAGGACCGGTTGATTACCAGTCCAAATTACAAGGAATCAAAAGGTCAACTAATCACAGAGCTAATCAAATTAACAAAATTAACAAGAACTAGAACAAGAAGATTAAAAAAACTGAAAACAAGCAAAACGCATAACTCCCACTACTGGTTCGCTGACGTAGTAATATCTTTAGATGGCCAACAGGTAGACTCCACTTAACTGAAACCAATGTTTAACCCATAGTGACGTCACCATCAAGGTAAAGAATGACTACACAGCATTTAATATGCAAGCTAGTACTCACTAACCCGACTATTTCATTGGCTGATTCAATTCTCTATATATAGCATAACATCGGTCTATTCTTCATTTCTACTTTGAAAAGCAAGCAGGATGGATGCGCCCACAACTATTGTTCTTGTTGCACCAGCAGACTTTGCGCAGTCAGATGCGTTGGTGAGCGGCTGGTTGCCCGATGGAATGGATGCGGTGTCGCTGGAGGTATATGGCTTGCCGGGGTTTGGATTTTGGGATGATAACGAGGTGAATGTTGTGATACAGCACATGCTGGATCACTACATCGACTTCCGTATCCTGAAGGATGACACGCCTTATGTATCCTCCCGCGGTACCACCGGCATCACCATTAACCCCAGCCGAGCCAGCTCAGTCTGATGGTGTAATTGTGAAGGAAATCGAAGATGAGGTTTTACTTTTGTCATCCAGAAATGTTGCCGTGTCAAGCGTGCTGATCCGACATCGAAGCATTGAAAGCCTCTTCGAGAATGGGGAACATCTGATCAAAGAGATCATAAGGGAAATGTCAGAAAGGTAAATACTAATTAAAATGTGCGTTGTATATTAAGCATGAATTGTATTATATAAATTATAATCATTATGTTATTTTTGGTCATTTATTGCACAAAAAACTTGCAAGTTCTTTTGATGAACGTCAAAAAGTCCGACTCCACTTTGTAACATGAAAACGACGTCAAAATTTCACAACTCGGCGTAAATTCAACACATAACGTTTGATACCGTCTGGATATATGTTATATAATCAAATTGCATTTACAACGAAAATACATTAACATTACATAAAACAATAGTTTGAATATTATTCAACGACTTAACTGAAACCAATGTTTAACCCATAGTGACGTCACCATCAAGGTAAAGAATGACTACACAGCATTTAATATGCAAGCTAGTACTCACTAACCCGACTATTTTATTGGCCGATTCAATTCTATATATATATCTATATATATATATATATATATATATATATATATATATATATATATATATATATATATAGCATAACATCGTTCTATTCTTCATTTCTACTTTGGAAAGCAAGCAGGATGGATGCGCCCACAACTATTGTTCTTGTTGCACCAGCAGACTTTGCGCAGTTAGATGCGTTGGTGAGCGGCTGGTTGCCCGATGGAATGGATGCGGTGTCGCTGGAGGTATATGGCTTGCCGGGGTTTGGATTTTGGGATGATAACGAGGTGAATGTTGTGATACAGCACATGCTGGATCACTACATTGACTTCCGTATCCTGAAGGATGACACGCCTTATGTATCCTCCCGCGGTACCACCGGCATCACCATTAACCCCAGCATCGCCAGCCGAGCCAGCTCAGTCTGATGGTGTAATTGTGAAGGAAATCGAAGATGAGGTTTTACTTTTGTCATCCAGAAATGTTGCCGTGTCAAGCGTGCTGATCCGACATCGAAGCATTGAAAGCCTCTTCGAGAATGGGGAACATCTGATCAAAGAGATCATAAGGGAAATGTCAGAAAGGTAAATACTAATTAAAATGTGCGTTGTATATTAAGCATGAATTGTATTATATAAATTATAATCATTCTGTTATTTTTGGTCATTTATTGCACAAAAAACTTGCAAGTTCTTTTGATGAACGTCAAAAAGTCCGACTCCACTTTGTAACATAAAAACGACGTCAAAATTTCACAACTCGGCGTAAATTCAACACATAACGTTTGATACCGTCTGGATATATGTTATATAATCAAATTGCATTTACAACGAAAATACATAAACATTACATAAACAATAGTTTGAATATTATTCAACGACTTAACTGAAACCAATGTTTAACCCATAGTGACGTCACCATCAAGGTAAAGAATGACTACACAGCATTTAATATGCAAGCTAGTACTCACTAACCCGACTATTTTATTGGCTGATTCAATTCTATATATATATATATATATATATATATATATATATATATATATATAGCATAACATCGTTCTAATCTTCATTTCTACTTTGGAAAGCAAGCAGGATGGATGCGCCCACAACTATTGCTCTTGTTGCACCAGCAGACTTTGCGCAGTTAGATGCGTTGGTGAGCGGCTGGTTGCCCGATGGAATGGATGCGGTGTCGCTGGAGGTATATGGCTTGCCGGGGTTTGGATTTTGGGATGATAACGAGGTGAATGTTGTGATACAGCACATGCTGGATCACTACATTGACTTCCGTATCCTGAAGGATGACACGCCTTATGTATCCTCCCGCGGTACCACCGGCATCACCATTAACCCCAGCATCGCCAGCCGAGCCAGCTCAGTCTGATGGTGTAATTGTGAAGGAAATCGAAGATGAGGTTTTTCTTTTGTCATCCAGAAATGTTGCCGTGTAAAGCGTGCTGATCCGACATCGAAGCATTGAAAGCCTCTTCGAGAATGGGGAACATCTGATCAAAGAGATCATAAGGGAAATGTCAGAAAGGTAAATAATTATTAAAATGTGCGTTGTATATTAAGCATGAATTGTATTATATTAATTATAATCATTCTGTTATTTTTGGTCATTTGTTGCACAAAAAACTTGCAAGTTCTTTTGATGAACGTCAAAAAATCCGACTCCACTTTGTAACATGAAAACGACGTCAAAATTTCACAACTCGGCGTAAATTCAACACATAACGTTTGATAACGTCTGGATATATTATGTTATATAATCAAACTGCATTTACAACGAAAATACATTAACATTACATAAAACAAAAGTTTGAATATTATTCAACGACTTAACTGAAACCAATGTTTAACCCATAGTGACGTCACCATCAAGGTAAAGAATGACTACACATCATTTAATATGCAAGCTAGTACTCACTAACCCGACTATTTCATTGGCTGATTCAATTCTCTATATATAGCATAACATCGTTCTATTCTTCATTTCTACTTTGGAAAGCAAGCAGGATGGATGCGCCCACAACTATTGTTCTTGTTGCAGCAGCAGACTTTGCGCAGTTAGATGCGTTGGTGAGCGGCTGGTTGCCCGATGGAATGGATGCGGTGTCGCTGGAGGTATATGGCTTGCCGGGGTTTGGATTTTGGGATGATAACGAGGTGAATGTTGTGATACAGCACATGCTGGATCACTACATTGACTTCCGTATCCTGAAGGATGACACGCCTTATGTATCCTCCCGCGGTACCACCGGCATCACCATTAACCCCAGCATCGCCAGCCGAGCCAGCTCAGTCTGATGGTGTAATTGTGAAGGAAATCGAAGATGAGGTTTTTCTTTTGTCATCCAGAAATGTTGCCGTGTCAAGCGTGCTGATCCGACATCGAAGCATTGAAAGCCTCTTCGAGAATGGGGAATATCTGATCAAAGAGATCATAAGGGAAATGTCAGAAAGGTAAATAATTATTAAATGTGCGTTGTATATTAAGCATGAATTGTATTATATAAATTATAATCATTCTGTTATTTTGGTCATTTATTGCACAAAAAACTTGCAAGTTCTTTTGATGAACGTCAAAAAGTCCGACTCCACTTTGTAACATGAAAACGACGTCAAAAAAACGTCAAAATTTCACAACTCGGCGTAAATTCAACACATAACGTTTGATAACGTCTGGACATATTATGTTATATAATCAAACTGCATTTACAACGAAAATACATTAACATTACATAAAACAATAGTTTGAATATTATTCAACGACTTGTGGTAAAGAATCAGCACAATTTGTAATCGACTCAATTATCATTTTCAGAAGCCTCGGTAATACAGGCTAAACTCAAATAAGCGATAATCAAACTCTTATGTACATGTATGTAAATACATAATGTGTTAAGTCGTATGTGTTTAATATAGGTTTGCTATTTAGTTGAACAACATGACTGTCACTCACCTAGTTTTTAACGAGCATTGTTTGACATGTTCACACATTCGATTATTGATGTCTGTATATATTGTGACACTTTAAAGTGATATTATGGGCATTTTCACTGTTCAATCGAGCTGAAAAAAATTAACAGGTCAAAAGAGTTAGTTAAATTTGGTTACTGACCAATATCTGCAACTCATCTTGCTTCCAGTTGTTTATAACAATATATATATTCGAAATTTTACATGACTGGTGAGTCCTCTAAGCCTCTAATAATCCGTAAAACAAAATAGTGTCTTTGTGTCGTATAAACGACTCTACACTAAAACGGAATTTAGATTCACATCGTACATCGAATTATTTCGATAGTCAGTTGTCAAAACGAAAGTATGTTCAAATGTATTATTTTTCTCTTTTCTGGATATTGTTTTAGTATGTTGATGGTACATTGACAAATATAAGTGTATATGCAGTGAAAACACCAAAAATAAACAACGGTTGCAATAGACAACTATAAACTGTTAGATGTCCATACTATCACTTTAATTGTATTTTTGCTGTCAATCTGTGCGCAAATGTATACAATTGATGCTGCGGGAACAATTGCGTATGGAATCCTTATTAAAGTGTATCTTGTAGCTACCTATGCTTTCTTTAATGAAGAATCTCTTATTTGGATTATCAGCGGTAACAATATTTTTTTTACATTGAAAACATCAAACTGTATAAAACGTGTTGTATAACCGATCATCTTCTTTTACCGCCAGTGTAAGTTAGGCAACTCACCACCTCCCAATCGTTAGGCGGAAACCTTATTCATTACACCACCTTGACCTCAACAATAATTCAATCGTTGATGAGTACATGTATGTTTATATGTATAATGATCTGATAACCGTCACTTCATTTCCTGTTTTTACTGATTTTAAAATGCATCCATTTGCATTTCAATGAAAATTGTGATTGACACTGGTTTACTGTATTATTGAAAACATAAAAATGTGTGTTCAAACAAAAAACATTAAACAAATCCCTATTGTTCAGCTGTTTATTACACAGGTATAGCGCACGAAGACAGCCCCGACACGGATCAAATACCAGATACGATACATAAGGGAATCTTCAAACCAGTAATCCTTCCAGAGAAACCAACCATTATTGCATTTGACCTAGAAACTAAGAGACTCGGTATGTTGTGATACAAACAATAGTTCTTTTAATAATTTTGTAGAATCAATGAAAGGGTACCTGTTCCTCAAATGGATTTCCAAATAAAAGGAAATATAATGTAAAGATACATATGGCAGAAACAGAAACTATTATTTGCATGCTGTTCAGGCTCTACTGATCATTTATTACAATGACTGTTTATGGTCAAAAGAATAAAAATAATTGTATGACAATAATAGAACATATTTCATAAAAAAAAACAAAAAAACACGTCGCTTTGGATCAAGTTTCATTTTATTGTGCCATAAGGAAATTTGTGTGTTTCTGAAGTCGATTTGTATCGACATAAAAAAAATATCGACATATAAAAGAATGTAACTTTGCTCCACATGAAGCAACTGTAAATGCCATGTTGGCAAATGATGAAAGCGTCAATGAAAAAGCTCCATATGTGCCAACTCCCTTGGACAGTGTACGCCTTTCTAAAGAAGATTCATATTTAATATTTAACATTCGTTACAAGACTTCGGACATTTTGAAATGTGAAATGGATCGTCGGGTTTAAAGCTTTAAAGCTAGATTATACCAATTTGTCAAATATTTATTTATTTATATGAAATGTGTTAACAAACTTATTATATTTGTATTTCAATACAAATTTAAATAAAAGTTAAGCAGAACATGTGTTGAAAAATGCGAAATAAGCCAGATATTTAATTCTGAAATCGAAAATGTATGTACAGACGAATTCGCCAGCATGTGTATCATGCATGCACGATGTGAATCTTAATTTAGTTTAACGCTTCATTTTAAATTCCTGCAACGATTTATATTCATACGACACACTTACACTTACTCTGATCCTAATAAAAAAGACGAATGCTTTGGAAATATCAATTTAATGTATTCACTTGTACCAATTTGACTAGTACTGGTACCAATTCCCAACGTATTGAAGAAACGCTGTCGATCATACAATATGTTTTTATCGTAGAACTTGCCAAATGCATCTGTTACAGATTGCCAGTCAAGATAAATGCAGTGTGGTGCCAACACGAACGCCACTTTCAGATCTTAAGGCAGAAAAGTTTCTGCTGAGGGGAAATTACATATATATATAAACCCTTTTTATTGACTTGTAGATATCAACAAAAGGCTGGAAACGTTTGAGAACCTCACAAACATTGAGGTTGTTAGAAAATATCGTTCGGATAAAGATGGCATCGATCGCCTTAATCAAGTCTTAACGTCTCTATAACGCTCAAAATGAACTAAAATTAAGTTAAGTTTTTCGTAAAATAAAGTTAACACCTTAACAATCTGTGTTCCTTAAAGCAATAGCCAAAATTTGAACGCTAGATGTGGTATGATTACATAGATTTTTGTAGATACAAAATGCTCGTTATTTATTTGTGGCCACAATTAATTCCCGCGAATATATCTATTCATACGACACACGAACACCATCTTAGTGTTCATGTGTCGTATGAATAGATATGCAAAACAATAATAAAAACGAGCATTTTGTATCTACAAACATTTATTTTACCAAACCACATCTCACGTTGAAATTTCGGCAATTGCAATAAGGAACACTGATTTTAATTTTCGTCGGGTGATTTCCAGATTTATGATGGTTACATTGATAATTTGTCACAGCCATCAGTGTCGAGGGCAGTGGACACAGTTCACGGAGATGCTTTACAGCAGGGAAACTCCATCAAGATTTATATCGGTCCAGAAAGACGGTTTGACTTAAAGTCTCTATAACGCTCAAAATCAACGAGAATTTCGTTTAGTATTTCGTAAAATAAAGTTAACACCTTTACAATCAAGTGTTCCTGATAGCAATAGCCAAAATTTCAACGCTAGATGTGGTATGATTACATAGATTTTTGTTGATACAAAATGCTCGTTTTTATTTATTTGTAGCCACAATTAATTCCCGCGAATATATCTATTCATACGACACACGAACACCATTTTAGTGTTCATGTGTCGTATGAATAGATATGCAAAACAATAATAAAAACGAGCATTTTGTATATACAAACATCTATTTTACCAGACCACATCTCAAGTTAAAATTTCGGCAATTGCCATAAGGAACACTGACTTTTAATTGGTTATGTTTATTTTACGAACAATTAACAAAATTTTTGTTGATTTTGAATAGTAATGCTACTTTAATGTCGCGGTTGCCAGGGTCAACCCATGACCGGCGGGATTCTGAGGGAGAGTGGGTAAAGTATTTCAATTGTTTGTGGACATGTGGCAGGCGAGCACACATATATGCTTGGGGACAGTGGCTATTCATGCAAAGTAACACCTAGCGAAAAACGGACCAGCGGCGGTTACTTCGTCATTTCAGCAAATGAGGTGTATCTTGGAAAGGTCGCAAAGGATGAAAAGAAAAAACAAGTGATACTCGAACAAGAACAAAAGCGACACGAAAATCACTCATCATTGCAAACTAACTTAAAAAGTATTTGTGCATGTTCTTCCTTCAGAAGACAGCTGACTGGATGAGTCAGTGACAATCATTTATATGCTCATGCAGAAAAGGAAGTTAGAGGAGACAGCAGCCCCAGATGATATAACAGAGTTGCTGAGAATTGTCAAAATTGACGATCACATCCCCCAGTTATAATAGGGAACATAAAAGCTGCTACTGCTGCAAAACAAGTCATCAACGAATGCTCCTTTGTTTTAATTGACTGGGCAAAATACTCTGACGAGTGTCCTCAGGTTACCATATTGTATCGTCTGCATGTGATACAAGGGCCCAAAATCAACAGCCTGGACTCCTGAAAGTAGGATAATTAAAGGCTGCAAAAGGGTAGGACTGAACCCTTTGTTGAAACTATTATAACCAATCTCATCTGGTTTCAGAGGGTTAAGTCTTACACCGTCTGGGCACTTGCCCAAACATATAAAGGGTCATATGGATGTATATTTTAGTAGAACATGTACAAACACTTAACCACACTTCTAATGCACAACACAGAAACATTGTTTGTGGCAATTAGTCATTTGCTTAAAATAAGAGTAGCATCGGATAATCTGGAATTCTCTTTTGATAATGGTAATTGATAATGTAAGGTTCATACTTGTATGTCTTAATTTATTCAAGAAGTTCACTAACAACAAAAGTTCCTTACTCTTATAACAAAACCACTGTGTGTCAAACTTGGATTTATATTGTACTTGTTTCACACCAACAGAAGCATAAAGGCAGAAGAAATAAAAGTAATGATATAAATGGGATTACATGTGTGCATTCAACTTCTGCGTGTGGTGGCAAAGGTGCATTTGTTATGGTGTCTGACTTTTGGCCATAAGTATGATTATATCCCATCTTATCAGCCGTATTGATATAATAAACCGTCCGATAAATTAACGAGAAATCATGCGAGCTTTAAGTGCCAACAATGACTTTGTTAAGTTATTGCTATAGACAATTTTAAAGATATTGTATATGATTCCACTCTTCATTTCATTTAGGCACATGTTTATGTTAAAGTGGCATCTAACAGTATATAGTTGTCTATCACAACCGTTGTTCATTTTTTGGTGTTTTCCCTTCATATACACTTATATTTGTTAATGCAGCATCAACATACTAAAACAATATTCCGGAAAGAGAAAAATAATCCATTTGAATATCAACCGTGCTTTCGTTTTGACAACTGACGACAGAAATGATTTGATGTACGATGCGAGTCTAAATGTAGTTTTTATGCAGATTCGTTCATACGACACAAAGACACTATTTTGTTTTACGGATCATTTCGGCTTAGATGACTGGGCGAGTCATGTAAAATATAGAAAATAATACATATTGTTTATACACAACTGTTAGCAAGATGAGTTGTAGATAATTGGTCAGTTACCACATGTTAACTTATTATGTTGACCTATACTGACCAACATGGCGGACGTTCTCTATTTTAGACACAGACAACAGCGACGATTTCGACGAATTGACTTACAAACGAAAGGACTTGATGACGACGAACTGTGCCGAAGGTATAGGTTTTCTGCCCAGAGCCTATACAGACTTGTCGCCCTCTTGGACCCTATTTTACGACGACAGACGCGACGAAACTGGGGCGGTATTCTGAACATTTCTTAGATATTTTATATAGAAATTTCTAATTCTTAATTTTTTTCACTTAGAAAGTTTTTTTTCTAAGATTTTCCTCTAAGAATTTTTCTAAGACCATTCTTAGAGAAAAATCGTTCTTAGAAAATAAAACGATTTTCGTTCGAAAAAGATTTCTATTTTTGACAGATTGAGCGCTTTTGCATTTGTGCGCATGCGCGATTATTACTGCGAAGCAAAACAATATGGCAACTTTGAAGGACAATGTGTGTCATTTCAAAACGCGAGTGTAATGTGTTTTAAGGCTTCAAACACATTATTTTAATTGAATATTGGATGTTATTCCATCTGCTATTCGTTAAAGCCGATAATACTGAAATCGCTCAAACGTTCAGAGTAGAGAACGGTTAATAATTAATGTGCGTCGAATCATATTCGCGTGAATGTGGATCAATTGTTAGTTGATGTTACGTGTCTATACAATCTTCAATCGAAAGCAATAAAATGTGTCAAGTCTGAATATAACACGGATGGTTGCATAATGGTATGTGTGGAATAAAGTAATTCTACATATTTATTTCATAGTTATGTCATTGTGTAACCATTCGACTTCGTCACGAATAGGAATTCCCGTCTCTAAAAATAGAACATTTTACTTGGGATGTAAACAGACGACAACTGTCAAAATCAGTGTTAAACAATGGCGACAAGTAAAAAGGAACGGGAACAAAAATTTTCGTTGGACGATTGTTTAATCCTTTGTAATTTAATGGCTGAAGGAAGTGGCATCAGCGGATTAACCAACCATGAGCTACTGAAACATAGATTTACAGAAGGTAATTAAATTCAGGGCCAAAACACCAACTTTGTGGAAAGGGCCACAGCCTTATTCAGGGAAAAAAGACACACTTTTCTGGTTTTGGGGAATGAACAATACTGAGATAGATTTTTTGATAAAAATGCATGAATTTAAAGAAATTTTTGTGGGAAAGGGACTTTTTGGTTAATCAGAAGAAAAAGAGGCCCCTTGCGAAGAAGGTTTTTTTGGCACTGAAATTATAGTTAAGTGTGTTATGTTTCTAACAGATTTTCCAATTGCACCATTGAACAAACAGTTGTTTTAGTACATTATAAAACAAGTAACTTTATACAAATATTTCAACCTAACTTAAAGTAGTTGCAATAATCAAACTCCCAGCGTCTGACCCTGATCTGTAAGAATATACTCATAAAACTCGAAGCATTCAAGAAGAACTAAGCTCAAAGTTTTTACATCCATGACTTTGTAACAAATATCTACTTTATATACATTTTCATATTATGTAGACATTTCACCCACAAAATGTGAGTAAAACATCTAGGGGGGAAACGGGGGAAAATGACTGCCACCCTGTTGGAATGATGGAAAGTATAGTTTGATCCAAAAAGTTGCACATTCCCATTCTCTAATCTCATGAACTTAAAAATGGAAGATAATATCATCATATTCATAATTTTCTTTTTAATGTTAATAATAATAATAAACATCAAAATATTCGTACCAATTTATTTGCTTTATTTGCTACTTTTAAAACAATAGAATCAATGCTTATATCATGTTAATTGTTTTATGAATGAAATAAATATATTTAATAACAGGAATAACTAGCCAAACAAAAAAAGAAGATGTGGACAAGAGTGTCGGACTTGTACAATGGAAAAGCCAGCAAGTCTAGATCTGCTGACAAGCTAGAAAAAAAATGGGTGAACCTGGTGGCCAAGCACAGAATAATATATACGGATCACGTGAGAGACCGTGCACTGACTGGTAGACATCAATTAATTGCAAACTGAGAAATATAATATTTATATAAAAAGGAAAAGAATATTATCAAATATAATGCTTTACCTCTGAAATGAGTACCCAGTATTTTGTTCTTATACATTTATGTCTTATATATCACTTTGGAAATGTAAGTTCTCTTCATGTAAAGTACATGTATCAACAAAATTGAGTCTTATGTCATTTTTAACAATATAGCTTGTTTAATTTTGCTGGCAAGTAAAACCCTGTTGGTAATGATGTATCAATACACCTTCAAAAAATTCAGTTTTTTTAATTAAGTCATTACTGTACACCGATAGTAGCAAGTTTAAAATTATGCAATAGTAAAACTCTCATTTAAGTTTTGAATAAAGTTCATAAGTGTGATTATATAATTTTAACCACACATTCATAAATTCTTGAATGAAATTTTTTATTTAAGGAGGAGGTTGTTTGCAAAAAACTCTGGACATCGTGACAGAGACGGTCATGAATGTAATTGGAATTGAGTCGCCTTCAATCGCTGGTGCTGCAGGTGTGGCACTTGACTCCAGTTTCAGTCTATTGGAGTCATTTTCAGCTGCGTATGATAATTATTTATTATCTTTTAAGTTAAAAGCAGATAAACCGTATACTACTGTTTTACATTTTTATCCCCCGCCGGAGGCGGAGGGATATTGTTTTGGCGTTGTCCGTCCGGCTGTTCGTCCGTCCGGCACTTTTGTGTCCGGATCAATATCTTGGATGTGCTTTGGCGGATTTCATTGAAACTTGGTATGAGTATATATATGCATAAGACGATGATGCACGCCATATGGCATTGTACACGATCTGTTAATAATGGAGTTATGGCCCTTTGTATATTGAAAAAATGCTTTTTACTATAGGCACTTTTGTGTCCGGAGCCATATCTTGGAAGTGCTTTGGGGCATTTCATTGAAACTTGGTATGAGTATATATATGGATAAGACGATGATGCATGCCAAATGGCATTGTACACCATCTGTTAATAACGGAGTAATGGCCCTTTGATTTGTAGTATGTTCATCCGTTCGATTTGCACCCATCCTTAAACAAAAGATATGTTGCGGGGGATATCAATTCTACGAATTTGCTTGTTTATATATAATAAGGCATTTAATGTTCATACTCAATAATGTAATATTCGAGACAAACTACAGGAAACACAAGCACAATCATAAAAAAAGTTTTATCAATTTCCTTCTTAAAAACATAATACAAAAACAAGTGAAAAAAAAAATCGTACAGAAATGCATAACCAAGAATTATCTAAAATGCTTCATTGATTTTTAAGTACCAAAATTATTTGTGGGCTTACATATACGCTTCATGAAACAAACTTTTTTCAGCGCAATACCTTCCCATACAGTAACACAATACTTGGAAGTGGTGGCAGGGCCAAGTGAATCGGTGGATTATGGTAGCAGGTATTAACAAAATATATTTTCATAATAAAATAAAACAAAAAGACAACAGATAAAAACATAATATCATCATATGTTTGGTGTATACAAATTATCATTTGCAGTCAAGTAGTTTTTAAAAATGCCTTTCAACATGTGATTGATATTATATTAACCCTTTGAGCGCTGTAACCGATTTTGCAGGCCTTTGCAAACAGTTTGGATCCAGATGAGACGCCACAGAACGTGGCGTCTCATCAGGATCCAAAGTGTTTGCTATTCTGATAGTATTCTTTGAAAAAAAATCAAAGAAAATGCTAATTTTAGAAATTTAGCAGACAACATTTTAGCAGACAACAAATTTCCCAGCATGCAAAGGGTTAATAAACATACCATTGTAAATTTGTACAAAATATAGTGAAAACTTTAAATATCTTTTTATCTGATTGCTAATGTAAGTGGAAATACTCATTCAGTCTTATTGTGAATGTAAGAGAGACAATTGAGAGTGTTGGGGAGCATCTATTTGTTGACAAATAAATTTCAGAAAACTCATCAGTGTTTTATTAGATTTAACAATTGCTATATTCAACAAAACAAAAAATAACTTCAAGTTTCCGCTTGTTGATACTAAATTAACTATATAATCATAAGCACATTTATTTGTTCAGTCTAGTTCATATGTCAAAGTATGACTAATGAATTCTCTTTGTCAGATGTAACTGCAGCTGTCACGGAAACGACCAACTACATGGAATGTCTTTGGAGCAACTGAAAAGAAAAAAAATTATACTTGAAATCCAGTTGTTAACACAAAAGCTACAGTCACCATAAATGTTTTTTTTAACGTAAGCTTTTGTTTTTTTTTATCAAAATCCTTAGTCCATAAAAAAATTAAATACTTTTTTAAAATAGCATTTGTTTTAATGAAAATTTAATGCATTTTTGATACAGAAAGCAATTTTGAAAGCATGAAATGCTTAAATATTTATTATGTTTGAAGACACTTTTACAATATACAATAATATATAGAATCTTCTAAATCACCTTTTTTAACACATGTATGGACTTCATTTTCAGTTGTATATTTTGTACAGTTGTGTCAGTATTACTGACAAGTTTAATTCTGTTTAATAATTTAGAAGTACGATAAAATGGTCTTCATTTAAACATTCAATGTTATTGTTCTTTATTGTTGAAAGGTACATACTTTTACAGTTCGATAATTATATTGTATCACCAAAATTGGTAACAAGTTTATGCTATTTTTTACTGTTAACTGCAATGATAATTAACATCAAAGAAATCGTAAACATTTAGATGTTTGTAAACAATGTACATGGGTTGTTCACTCTAATGTGTATATTGATATTAACTCTTATGTCCATATTGAAATTGTTAAGTCATTAATTTAATTTGTTTTACCGTACCTTAGTTAAAATATGTTAGTGCTACAAAATCCCTGTATCGCTGAAAGAAGCTCAGGCACCTAGTCCCCCGAGTTATAACTCGTATTACCTGCTCTGTGGCAGGGGTATCATCGGGCGCCACCCGACTCTTTGTAGCTAGGTTCGGCTTATATCGGGCTTCTCCCCCCATTTAAAGTTTAAAAATCCGAGTGTCACTTGTGTTCGAAGGCACAGCACTTTAAATTAACACACATTTTTAAGACTTGTTTTGTCTTTATCCAATGTAAAAGAACAAACATTTTATAGACTTGTTTTGTCTTAATCAGTTGTAAATGGGCACACATTTTTAAGACTTGTTTTGTCTCTTTCAGACGTTAATGAACACACATGTTATAGACTTGTTTTGTCTTTATCCAATGTAAAAGAACAAACATTTTATAGACTTGTTTTGTCTATGTGCGTACCTTAGTTAAAATATGTTAGTGCTACGAAATCCCTGTATCGCAGCCCATTCTGAATTCCTTGGTAAGGTACTTCCTGCTGCAGGTTGGCTGGTATATCATCCCCAATCATTGGGATGTTCATTTCTTTGCAAATGTTATGCAACACTCCACATGCCATGATAACTCTGTAAAAATGACATTGAACACTATATTACACAGTGTATTATGATCATGTTGTTATTTTTAGTTCAAATAAATGTGATGTTTATGTTAAATCATCATTTTTATCATTGTAATTTTTTTGGCAACACATAAATGACTTACTGACAAGCCTTTTCAGGTTTCAATCGAATTTCCCCATGCAGGACTCCCCATCTTCTTTTCAGTTGGCCAATTCCTCGTTCAACTTTGCACCTTGTTATCTTGTGAGCTCTGTGATATCAAATTTACATTTAATAAATATAGTTAAATTATTTTGCTGATATACTTTTTAAATCACAATCAGTGTGTGATATTATTATTACAATATATAAAAACTTTATTTATTACTGTTTGTATTGCTACACCACATGAAATAAAAAACTTATTTTATGCCATGGATATAGTTGTAAACATACATTCAAAAAGCACTAACCATAACCTGATATTGTTTTATTTCAAAATGTATCATTCTAATATGTTCTCATAGTTCTAATAAATATTGTAGACAATGAATATGAATCATCTTATTGTTCAATTAAAAAAAAAATTTCATGTACCTGTTGTAGTTAACCTGTCCTGCATTGGCTGGGTTTAAATAAGGAGTGAGCAACCACTGCTTGCATGGGTAGCCACTGTCCCCGAGCAGATATTTGTGCTCGCTGGCCACATGCCCACGTTCAAAGAGTTGGTATACGCTACTCTCCCTTAGGATCCGGCTGTTATGGGTTGATCCTGGCCACCGTGCAACTATATCAATAAGTCGGTCTTGGCCATTGAATATCACCTAAAATTAAACAGTTGTGGTAGTTTGTGTGTCTTGAACATCCAATTGTTTCCAGTGATTCTATCTATTATTATGATTAGTTTATCAGAGTCTCATCAGCATACATGTATATAAAATCACAACATACAATAAAAACATAAGCATAATAATAAAATGCTGCCAATTTGAAATATCGAGTTATAAGAGACTATAAAATTATATAACAAAGAATCGTCATACACTTATAGTAAAATGAAAGGGAGCTAACCCCTGAGTTCAAATTACAGAGACTGTAACATGAACTACAGAGTTACCTCTATTCCAAATACCATAAAGTTATATAGTATCCACTAAAGTCTGGAAATCAATTAAAACAGCTTTGTACAATCTTAGAGTTATGAGAACAATTCACATATAGCACAGTACAGTTAAAGACTATATAACATAATAAAAGTTTGATTATGTCACTGTCAAATGCATCATTTTATTAAATAAGTTAAACATAGAATCATAGATGTTCAATTAAATCCTGTATACAGACAAATTTTGAATGAATATTGGAAAACTATGTATGAATGTAGGAAGTTAGGCTTCTATATGTAAAAATAAATGTGTACATGAATTGCTATTTTTTTTACCTGGGTATTAATCGAATGATATCCCATTCTATTAACATAGGCGTCCTCATTGACATGCGGAGCTTGAATTTGGACTTGCGTCCCGTCAACCACTCCAACAACATTGGCAAAGTTGGCTATACCTTGGAAGTCCGTCTTCACCCTGGTTATATCATGCATACTGGTTGGGAATGTTATGTTTCTTGTCATCGTTTCCTGGTTAGCCAGCATCTCTGTGAATTGTGTCACAGCTCTTGATACAGATGGCTGTGACAGTTTATGGATGTCTCCATCATTGATTTGAAAGTCACCCGACGCAAAATAGCGTAGGGTGACAATTATTTTTTCCAAAGCGGAGACATTTCTTTGGCCAAGTGTTCTTGGCGCTAATCGATCACCATATTCATCATTCAGCCGATCAATACCATCCTTATCTAGACGATATCTACGAACAACCTCCATGTTTGTGAGGTTTTCATAGGTATCGAGTCTTTCATTCATATCTACAAGTCAATAAATAAACAAGGTTTATATCCATATTATCTTACTTGCAAAACAAATACACAAATAATAATATTAGAAACATTGTGTAGTTTTCTGAGAAAACTGGGCATAATGCTTGTGCGTAAATTGTCATCCCAGATTAGCCTGTGCAATCCGCACAGGCTAATCAGGGACGACAATTTCCGCTTTTATGAAAAAAATTCAAACGACCATGAACACATTATAGTGGGATGCAACAGTTGCTAATTTCCTCATTAGGTGGGATTTCATTTGTCGGGTCAGGTATGAGTGCTTATAGGTCCTTTAGATTTTCACATCTTATACCAATGTTCATTTCATAGGCAATTGCTCAATGAGTATATTGATATCACCATCCAATTACAAATTTAATATGAACAGTTCAACCAACAATATAAACAACGCTAGGATGACAATAAATAAAAATGGAAAACAAAAAAATTACATCACGTTTTTAAGAAATTAAGTATAAAACTTTAAAAAACGGCCACCGGAAAAACTTTGCGAAACCGAAATTTCGCAAACTTAAGTACCCTTTTTCTTGAAGGTTTGCTTATTTGTGATAAAGTATAAGATAAAAGTCTAACTTGTGATTAATAATTGGTTATTTTTGCTTGTTAAATGCGTTTTCTTCACTATGAACTTTATTTGCAAAGTTGGGGTTCCCATGAGATTTTTGTAATTTCCCATGGGATTTTTCATTATCCCATGGGAATTTTGGTTTCTCCCATGGGATTTTTCTCCAGCTTTTTTTATGGGAGAAAAAATCCCATGGGATTTTCAAAAACATAAAACACGTTCGTTTATGCTTAGTTATCGATTTTAAGCATTGTTAAAGCATTTGTGCTTATTTTCGTTCAATTTACTTTGATAGAAAAAAAATCCCATTTTTTTATGGGAAAAAAAAAATCCCATGGGATTTTTTTCTGATTTTTAGAGATTTATTCATGTAACCTTCAGAAACACTACCTTTTAACAAATGATGAGCATTTCTCGCGATTTCAACGCGTTATATCGTGTTTTAAAATAATAAAAAAATCCCATGGGATTTTTTTCCCATGGGATTTTTTTGTCCCATGGGATTTTTTTTCCCATGGGATTTTTTTTTTCCAATGGGATTTTTTTTAAGGTATACGTTTCTAAAAGCTATATAATAATAATAATTATAATAATAATAATAATAATAATAATAATAATAATAATAATCGTGCTCAATATGATGAATTTGTACTTTTAAGCGACTAACATTTTTATTCGAGCCGATCGTCGAGTCCGAATGGTGAGTATAAGAGCAATTTACCTGTACAAATAAATCTCAATTGTGAAGAGAACGCTACCGTACTATAAAATAATCTTGACAATAAGTCATATCATTTCTCGACAGAAAATGAAAACAGTATCCATATTGATGTCAGCAATGTCCCCTGCTATGATAAATATTGAAAAAATGAAAAACCTTGACAATAATTCCGTGTCGAATACGCATAAGATTATAGCGATCAAATTCATATAAGCATTGATAAGATAATTTGCGAAAATGGGTCTTATGTCAAATACGGCAAGCGTAGCTCCATTCCATAATGTCCGGTATTAAGTCACGTCAAGTTTCGTGGTCGAATTATAGCATAATAATCATTTTCACATTACGCGATTCATATGAGTTTCCCTACATATATTGTGTTAAAATTTATGTTACACTAATGTGCGATGATGAAAAGGGGATTTCGGTAATTCTACATTCGGCCGCCTAGTACCGAAATCCCCATATTTACGCCTTAAAGGGTCAATAGGTCATCGGTATGAATGGTTTTTGACTTCACATGAATGTTAAGGTGCAACAAATTTGATATTAATTTTAATTATTAAGCACTCTTGACAGCATTAAGTTGCCTTTCAGTGGGGATTTCGGTAATTCTACACTAGAACTTAAACGCGCGCCGGTACCGAAATCCTGCTGTACAAACCTTCAAGTGTCAACAAAATTATTATAGTGTTTTTTTTCATTAGCAACCAGTGACATGTATTATCTCCCATTCGGTTACTTCTTTTGGAAAATAATTAGCGGGGATTTCGGTACTGCTACATTCGTACGCCCAGAGCCGAAATCACCCATGTTTACGCCAATCCCCCATATTACGCCTTAAAGGGTCTATATGTCATTATGTTTGGGTAAACGAATGTAAAAAAGGTAAAATGTACATTTAAAACATTGGTTACACAAAAGTATATGTAAATATAACATGACATAGTAATAATAAGTCTTCAGAAAGTATTTTCCAAACAAATCTGATGAAACAAATGATATCGTACTACCTTATTTACAATATGCTATACACTTTTGCAATTTAGTTATCAATGTTTAATCAAAGCATAAATCAGGATAATATGTTGCCTCTTAGCGGGGATTTCGGTAATTCTTAACAAGCACATAAACCCGCGCCGGTACCGAAATCCCCGCTGTACAAACCTTCAAGTGTAAAAAAAAACTGATTTAGGTTTAAATAAAGGGAACAATAGTATTTTTGGCCACCAAAAAGCACTTCCGCGTCAACAAAACGATTGAAATTATGTCAGAAACCCAGCTTTTCATTGTATATATTGCAATACACCATCGGCCGCCGAGAGCGGAATACTGCGCTTGGCCGCTAAACAATGTGGATTGCATCAAATTAAATGTCAATTTTCGATTTTATTACAAAAATAAACACTGCCTTTTTATAAATATGTCAAGCACGTACACTTAACAAAAAAATCGATATATCTTTATGTAATGTAGAAAAGTAAAGCGCTTTATATATAACAATGTTTTATAATGTCTCTCTGGTTGAGAAAAAAAAACTAAACAAAACCATGTAGAACATATATGTTTTCATAATTAAAAAAAAATATTTAATGATGCACGTGATGTTTTATAATTGATATAAGTTCACGTGTCATTGAACGAGTTAAGGGAGAGATGCGAATTAAATTACACATAATTAAAGAATGATACTATACTGTCAGCTTGATTTATAAATTGTGTTCCATCGCGCCAATATATTCATTGTTCCATGAAATTTTGTATAAAAGCAAAACGATTGAAATTATGTCAGAAATCCTGCTTTTCACATGAAATGATCTTTAACACTTTTTTTATTCCAATCAGGTAATTAATAATAATAGGGGAAGTCTATACTGTGTATTAGAAACTTGTTGTGGTGATCCCTATCTTATCCGCTCAATACACATCCACCTGGCTACTGTACAGAAACAATTAGATTTACTTCCAAAATAACTGATTTCATTAATTGCTAACTTGTTGTCTACATTTTAAATTAACAACGATAATGGATCAACATCACCGTTGCACAATTATTAAGTTCACAGTAATCTGTACTTTAAATAGATAGCCTAATTAAAGACGGTGCTAATAAAGAACAAAGCGTGAATGTGGATATTAAGAAATTAGATCCTTTTTTGCATGACACTGGCAGTATATCATTTTATCTTATATAAATAAGCCACATTTAAGACATGGATAAAATTAAAATAAGACACATTTGCATCTTTCATTTCTTGAAAAAAAAATAAGCACGCAGTCACATATAAATAAGATACATTGAAGACACAGAAAAAAATAAATAAGACACATTTGCATCTTTCACTAAATTTTCTTAAAAAACATGTGAAACTGAAGAAAAACATTTATTACTGACACATTATTCTAAAAGTCGACTGACAACTTAAGTTCAAAGAGGGATTTACAATTAAATAAGATCCATTTTCGCATGATGCTGGTTGTAGAGCAAGCAATACATTTCTTACTGACACATTATTCTAAAAGTCGACAGGCAACATAAATTCAAAGAGGGAACCACAATTAAATAAGATCAATTTTCGCATGATACTGGTTGTATAGCAAGTAGTCACATATTAATTACAGCTTGCATTAGTTGCAATAATTTTGTTAAGTGCGCGTGCTTCTGAACGTTGCGTTAAGCGAGAGTGTTGCCATTTTGTTAGTTTTATATTTTGGTATTATGTATGATTATTGCTTGTTTTGAATTTGAAATAAACGCTTTCTGGCAAATAAGCATCGTCTTAATTTTAATACAAATAATGAACATTTGACATACAAAATGTCCAATAACATACCGGCAATAACATTATATATATGTTAATTTCTGTGCATGTTTATACCGAAATTATAGCCGACATCGGCAGTTAGGGAAATTTAGTGACACACTTTAACACATCAAACATGCATGATAGTTCTTTTTTCATATGATATTCCCCTGGTTGCTTACCGGTGTATTGGTACAGTTGATAACCCCGCCGGGACTACAGTAGGGTGCTAATACACACGTGTATCGTGTTCAATACAATCGTCTTAATTTTAATGCAAATAATGAACATTTGACATACAAAATGTCCAATAACATATCGGCATTAACATTATATATATGTTAATTTCTTTGCATGTTTATACCGAGATTATAGCCGACATCGGCAGTTAGGGAAATTTTGTGACACACTTTAACAAAACAAACATGCATGATAGTTCTTTTTTCATATGATATTCCCCTGGTTGCTTACCGGTGTATTGGTGCAGTTGATAACCCCGCCGGGACTACAGTAGGGTGCTAATACACACGTGCATCGTGTTCAATACCCGATCCATGCTACAACGTGTAAGGACGGGAATTTCGGTAATTCTACCTTTTTAAGCTTGCGCACCTCTAATGGGCACATATCCAAATATAATTTAATTAATTATTTTCCTAATCAGCATCATTTCACTAAACTACATGCAAATTTGTAGGTAGCTTTCCATGCTTAAAAAAAATAAACCGATTTTTTCAAAACCACCCTCACGCTCGGCTTTTGTCCAGTTTATTTTCACCCCTGGGGTATATAAAAGTTCCATAATTCATTCAAATTTCCAAATGTGGGCATGCAGTTGGTGTGTACAGATGCAGTAAAGGTGTTTAAAGTTTAAACAAGATGAAATAAGTATTCTTTTACAGACATTTGTTTTTTACAAATTTTAATCTATGGAATAGCGCCATGAAATGTAAGTGATTTCAGCCAAGTAAAAATTGGGTCGGTTAAAAACAAAGTGTCATAAAATTCAAAATAGTATCATTTAAGTTATATTTTAAATTAAGTTTTTATAGAAACACTATATACAGCAAAAATACCAAAAAATAGACAGATTTACCGTTTACTTTTTGAAATAAAAATAAAAATGCAACATGCATCATTCGTATTTTCAGCAGTAAATTAATCAATTTAGCCATAACATTGTTTTAATTTTAAAATTGAAGGATGTGCATACAATTTTCAACATATTTAACAATAAACATAGCTTATGTGCTATATTAAATCAAATTACGTTAGAAAAGAAATAAAACGCGTCGCAAAAAGTATGCGATGTCGGCAGGAATCGAACCTGCGCGGGAAAATCCCAAAAGATTTCAATTTTATCGCCTTACCCACTCGGCCACGACAACTTTATATCTGTGTAACCTTAAATTAGATATATATAAGTAAACAGGTAAAAAGGCTCGCTCGATCTTTGAAGAAATCGCGAAATCGTATTTTTCAGATGATAATTGGATCAAAGTCAATATTTATAGTGAAAATAATGTAATCTAAATGAATAAGTTAAACATATATCAAAATTCGAAGTTTGAAAAAAATAAAATGCATCTCTCGGAAATAAGCGATCATTGAAGATCGCCAATGGCTTATGAAGTGAAAGGACAGTTGAAAGTTTCCATTTTGCACTTTAATGATTCTGATAATATGGTGACAAAGGCAGTAGTCCTATGCAGTATTGTGTTTGACCGGAGAGTAGCGTGATCTGTGTCGGTGTTGGGCGCTCTGAGGGCGCAATCCGGCTACATAGGTACATAGAAACCTCTTGTGGCTATAGTCCATGGATCGGGTTCGGCAGACAGGGAACATGTAAATTTTTATATGTATGTTTTATATCTTAATTACCTAAACGTATATTTATCCTGGTTACTTATTTACTGAGGTATGAGTTAGTCGCAATGATTGTAGATACGTTGTACTATATTAAGTAAGTATTTGGAGGACGAGTGGCACGGGCACGCGCTTTATTATCACTTATGCAAGGAACGCGTTTTGTTTATATACGTATTTTTGATATTCCGATAGGCTTAAGGGAGGTAACTTATTCAAGTAAAACGCGATATTTTTTGCAATGCCTTTTTATAACTCTTGTTTAATTAATTACATACGAATATACAGCTAAATTTAAGATGATTTTTACCAGAAAAAAATTTCGGAGAAAGATATATTGAGATTTAGATATTCCATAGAATGCGAGTCTCCATATATATTTTCTATTGCAGGGGAGGTAATTAAAAAATTTTAAAGTCTCCGAATTGGTCTTTGTTGTATCTATTTACGTTTATTTTCAAGCTTATGGCGATTAAAAAATTAATTATTATTAGTATATGCTCACGTGGATATTGGTACGGATATATCGTGTTCATATAACTGTTACTACATCCATTTCATTCATCATTCAGGTCGGGCTACACATATCTCGTGAAGAGGCCAGTAGGACCTGTAAACAAACTCTCATACACACTCTTCACTCATCGTGGCGCTCTCGCATGTCTGAGGCGATATATAAGATCGATGTCATATATAATACTGTATTCGCTGGTATTTTCGGTTGATATGTTTGATTGCGTAGGACGCAATGAATATAGTGTATTTATATTTAATCGAAGTGAGCTCATTGTTGTTTCTGGCGGTATTCAATTTCTGGTAATAGTTTCGCGATTAAAGACGTCGGTTCTCGGTTAGGTGTGGAATGTTCTTATTTGTTAATGTGCCAAGTGCTTAAAGGCGGTTTATCGCACTTTATTAGTCGGCGTTTCAAGAGAATGGGTAATAAATGCAAATCAGTAGGTGCTTAGAAGACTTAAGTACGGCAAGAACCACCACTCACTCTGCTAGGAACGATTACCACTGCCTGTCTGCAGCAGACGACAAATGATTCTGCTCTAGCAGTGAATGTATATACCAGCTTGTAAACGCCATTGACCAGTCTAGTGTTAATCATTAAAATATGCACATATTGGCTGCTTTCATGGAAAACGAGGCTTAATGCACGTCAAATAAGATTAGCCTGTGCACTATGATAAGCATATGCAATGCGAACAAGCTAATCAATGATATTTTGATTCAATTTTTCATATTTATACCAAGTGAGTTTTCATTTGACCGCCTTGCGGATACAGATCCATTAGCATGTGCTTGTGTATTATAATAACAATTAATGAGTTAATTTACTACTTACAGTATCGTTATTTTCATCAACATCATCGTTATCAACGTTATCATGATCATCATCATCAACATAATCATCATCTCATCATTATCATCATCATATCATCATCATCTATCATCATCATCATCATCATCATCATCATCATCATCATCATCATCATCATCATCATCATCATCATCGTCATCATCATCATCATCATCATCATCATCATCATCATCGTCGTCGTCGTCGTCGTCGTCGCCCTCGTCCTCGTCCTGCTCTTCAGCCTCCACCGCATCATCAGCAGCAGCATCGTCATCAGCAGCAGCAGCAGCATTATCGTCACTATCACCAACAACATCGTTATGGTCGTCATCGTCGTGATCATCATCATCAGTGTCATCATCATCATCGTCATTGTTATCGTCGTTGTTCTCCTCCTCGTCGTCGTCATCGTCATCATCGTCGTCATCGTCATTCTCATCGTGAACAATTTCAACAACCGTAAAACCTATCGCTCAGCTCATTTTTGCAGTGAATTCGGATGTTATATCAAATCTTTTTGATTAATAGAGTTTGCTGCTTAATGTATTAATAACTAAATAATAATTTTGATAATATTGAAAATAAATGGTTTCAATTTTATTTATCCGTTTAAGATGCAGTATTTGACCAAGTCAATTTGTCGCTAAAAGCGTTACGAGTTGCTATTGAAACTATAATCGCATTCCGATAAAAATGGTGTCTGTATTAGGGCCTGTTTAATTTCTACGCTTAATTGCAATTCATAAAAATATTTTTAAGGGTACCGGTATATCTAGACACACTCTGTTATCCAAACAATCCTTGTGATCATAAACAAATAAACAATGAAATATAAATAAAATTAGATGATAAAAAATGGTATCTTCCTTTTTGCTGTTGCTAGTTATCAACAGAGTAGCAAAACTTTTAAATATAAATTATATTCAATTCATAGCACGCTTAAAGATTTGAAGTTTATCAAAATCTATAAGCACAAACATATTTATGTTTGTTAATACAAAGCTGTAGCAGTTTTCTGATTGCGCTTGAAAAGATGTGATTGTTGTTGTTGCATTAATAGTATCATTAGTTTGTATTTCCAGATTAGGTATTCCACCATACATTTTGTTTTTAATCAGATGTCTTATAATTGGCATTGCAATATTTCAATAACGAGTAATCAACACAATTGACTTTATGTATTTTTAATTGTTTATCCATATTATCATTAACACTTGAGGGAAAAATAAGCTGTGTCATTTTTTATTTTTTATTTTACTTATGGTTCAGACAACTCTGCTTTTACTATATGCCGTAATAATTATAAGTTTCCGTTCACTTAAAGATATTGTTTTTCGTGTTGGAAAATTTAAATACGAAAAATATTTAGAGACAAGTGTGTTATGTTTGTTTGTCAATTATTTAATTGAAGTAGAAATAATACATCAGTGTACATAATTTTATTGTGTTGTTCCCTTCGTTCTTTACTTTAAAAATGCAACTTAACAGCTTTGCAATCAACTGAAATAATATATAAAAAGTAAAAACAATAAACGTTTGGCTTCCTTAATACGATATCATTTCAAACGCTGTTGGAAGGAACCATTGCTTATTAGAGGTCTACAAGGTAATTTACCCAAGTACGCAAATGTAATGGTCGATTGCCCTTAGGCATGATTCTGTTTTATTACTTTAATCCGGTTGTAAGAATGCATGACCGCAGGGTCATCAGATAAGCAAAAACAGGGTCAACATCTGATAAAATAGCGCTGTTTAACTGACTGTACGAAAATCCGTATGTCCGAAAATTTAGAATCATGAAAACATAAATATTTTGGCTTAAAAAGGAAATGTAAGAAAATTTAGAATGTAAGAGAAAATACGGTGGTTTTATGGTGTTAAAATCGATTAGAAATAGCAAAACCTAAAGACATTATCTCAAGTGTGATTTTCAAAAGATTTTATATGAATGTACACACACGGTAAAACTAGTCTATTAAAATGAAATACCTTCATTGGTTCTCATGTTTTTAATATTTATTAAACATAGGTATTTGTGAACACTTGTTGTTATATAATATTGAAATGTACACGCATACTGAACATAAAATCATTAGCATAACGGCTAATTTGGTTTTTACTAAGATTGCAATAGTGTTTATTTTATTATTATGAATCTTATGAGGATAATTTTGAAAGTATGACACAGAGTATCTGAAGAAGATATATACATAATCACATATGTTGTTGTTGTTGTGGTTATTGTTTCAATATTTTTATGAGTATCATACATTCAATGACGAAGAGCTATTAATTTGTCATACAAACACCATAATTATTATTGGATTGCGGAGATTAAACAAATCGATTCCCTAGTAACTGATATAACTGATACATTTTTTGAGCGACAATTTGAAACTAAATCTTGTATTATTTAAATTTGATTATTTTAATTGCAGACTTTTTTTATTAACCCCAATTATTGTGTACGCAACGTTTCTTTTATTTAAATCGCTGAGTACGAAGCATCAAGCTATTTTTTAATTAATTGACAGTGATCTTTAATGTATGTCATAATATAAATTAAAATCAATCTTAATTAAAGCTTGAGCGGTTGGTTTGTAATAAGTTTTGTAAATGTTGCTGTAGGATATGTATGCACAATAAATACTAACGCTCTGGCATATTGTGATGGTGATATGATTATATATTGCACAATGAATATGTGATGATGTTCTTGTGATAATATTGAGGCTATAATTAGTTTTTGAATTAAGCTAGCTAATTTCAAATAAGATACAAACACATCCCAATCCTAAAATTATCAGTAAGTTATAGTATTGTTTGCCTCTAGGCGCATAATTAATTGAAGGCCTAGTTTATCTGTTAATCCTCGCCCCATGTGGTGTCCCAGTGTGTACACTGATATTAATACACGATGTATTGGTCCACAATTAAATCTCTTATAAAAACATGTCTCTCAGGTGACTGAAAAATGGCTGTGTAGATACAACAAATACTACTACAACGGAGACTAAGATAACACATGTTACAATTAATTTGTCTTCCTTGCGTTCTTCTTATACGACAAACACTTCTAAAACAAAAAAGCAAAAAGCCGCTACTGCTACTGCTTCGGCTACTCTTACTGCTACTGCTACTGCTACTGCTGCCGCTGCCGCTGCCACTGCCAAGGCCGCTGCCACTGCCGCTGCCACTGCCGCTGCCACTGCCGCTGCCACTGCCACTGCCGCTGCCACTGCCGCTGCCAGTGCTGCTGCTGCTACTGATAGTGCTACTGCTACTGCCACTGCTACTGCCACTGCTACTGCCACTGCTACTGCCACTGCCACTGCCGCTGCCACTGCCGCTGCTGCTGTTGCTTCTGATAGTGCTACTGCTACTGCTACTGCTGCTGCTGCTGCTTCTGCTGCTGTTGCTGCTGCTACTGTTACTGATACGGCTACTGCTAGTGCTACTTCTACTGCTACTGCTAGTGCTACTGCTGCTGCTGCTGCTACTGCTACTGCTACTGATTCTGCTACTGCTACTGCTGCTACTGCTGCTGCTGCTGCTACTGCTACTATTGATAATAATTCTCCTTCTACTTCTCTTTCTAATATTGCTAGCGATGCTTCATAATTTATTTTTAAATGTATCATTTTGTTAAAACAGGAAAGAACTGTTTTATATATTTTCTTAAAGGGATCTTTTCACGCTTTGGTAAATTGACAAAATTGAAAAAAGTTGATTCAGATTCGTAAGTTTTCGTTTTAGTTATGATATTTGTGAGGAAACATTAATACTGAACATTAACCATGCTCTAATATAGCCATTATATGCATCTTTTGACGATTTTAAAACCTAAAAATTATACAGCGTTGCAACGCGAAACGATTGAATAATTTGGAGAGTTCTGTTTTTGTCGTTAAATTTTGTGAAACTACGAAGATTGCTTATATAAGGTATAAAATACGTCGAGAATGTGTACTCGGCGGAATAGCTCAGTAGGCATAAGCGTTTATACTACAGGACTCTGCCAGGACTCCAGGGGTCACTGGTTCGAACCCTGCTCCGGGCAATGTACATTTCCTTTTTTTTTTTTTTTCTTGATTTTTTACTGGAGCTTTTATGATCCAATGTTTACATTTATCAATATAAAGCATTTAATGAATAAGTTAAAAAAAAATGCCAAAATCTGTGAAAAGGCCCCTTTAAAGGTGTAAAGAATCTAAACTTTTCTGCGATTAAAGTTTTATTTAACTGGATTAGTATAGGCCACATAACAGACGCTATTGTACTGATTTGTACTAAACAACATTTTGTCATAATCAACAGTTTTAACATGCCGCAGTTTCCTTGGAAGTTGACCTTTGATTGGAGTTATGTATAAAACATTAACAAGGTATTTGTTGACAGTTTGTCCTGTCACGATTATATATTAGTTGAGCCAAACGTGTGATAAAGATCCCTTTTGGGGGTGGCGATAAATACTATTTATATTGTTCAACAGTGGGAGACTGAGAAAACATATGTTACAATTAATTTGTCTACTTTGCCTGCTTCTTCTTTATATATTTTTCTTGCTAATCGTTTAAGTTTAGTTTTAGTTAAGTAGGTATATCAATTTACATTTTTTGATAGATATTTATTTGGATAGTAATGGTATGTTTTATTTGACTTGACATCATTGAACCGGTTTATTCATTGATAAGATCGGGATCTCCACAGGTGTTTAATCTCGATTGTTAGGTGGGGAGAAGGGTCCGAATGATAATGTTGTCGTCGGCTTACGAATCACATTTCACAAGTTTTAGACAAATATGCATACGTTATAAACCTAATTTAAGTATTACATAGATAATAACTTATCTTTATTTTGATGAACTACGTTTAAGGTATAAAACTATAATTATCTATGTGTTGTGTGCCGCATACATACCATCTTGCTTTTTTAAATTTGATCACAACGGTCCGAAGTCATAAACATTCATTATGCATGGTTGCTAAAGCACAGTGTATACTAACTAACCTATGTTTATTGTTGTTTGCTAGGGTTATTATTATTATGTTTTATTTTTTTTTTATTTTTTTTGGGGGGGTGGGGGGGTGGGAGGGCTTTTATAGAAGATTTCAACTAGTCCTTCAATTAACGAAAAAAAAATATTGGTATAGGAAATATAAAAGAGTAATAGACAGCTTCATTCATGCTGTTCTATTATGGTGTTTTAACGCATATAATTATGTATGGTTGATGAAGCACATTGTATGCTACCGATGTTTATTGTTGTTTGATGATGATGTTAAGTTGGTGTTGCTGTTGTTGTTAATGATGATGATGATGAGGAGGAGGAAGAAGAAGAAGAAGAAGATGATGATGATGATGATGATGGTGGTGGTGGTAGTAGTGACGACGACGACGATGATGATGATTTTGATTATGATAATGAGATTTGAATTAAATTAATGCGCAAAGATTTTTCTTTTTAGCGGCCAAATGCAGATATCTGCGCTCGGCCGCTGTAAGGGTTATGTAATATTTGCAATCTACATAGGAGTCAATAGCAGATACCAAGCACCATATGCTTATGAGAAACAAAAGCAAAATATTGGCAATCGCTGAAATCTCGAATATGACTTACTCATTTTATTAAATGAAAACCGGTAACTATTTTAAACGGTTATTATATTGCAACAACTTAGCGGTGTTTATCCAAAAGACCATTGTTATAATTACAGGGACGTCAATAGGCCAAACTATTCAGGAAATATGATTTGAGTCGTCAAGGATAGATTTTGAGATCAATGTACGTCCGATGAGATTTAAAGGGAGTTTGAGGCGTAGGGACAGATTCGTTCGAGTACGCGATCATTTGAGAACAAATTATGTTGAAGCTTTATCGGAATTCCGGAAATTTGCGATCGGTACCGATTTTTTCTGGTTCTTTTTTATTGATTCTGATAAGTTAGCGGCCGGCACGGACATGAATATTAACTGACGAAAACCTCTTCGCTACTTTCCGAAAATCTTCGACATGTTGCAAATATCCGTAATATTCCGCATTGTACTCACCAGAAATTGCAACTAGAAAGACTACAATAAATCAGTTAGCTACGGCTCGGGCGGGGATTTACCTTTTATCCCTGTAAGGGACCTAATGCCCCAGACTACCGACTATTTTTTCCGGAATTCGAACTTGATACACTTGATATCCCTGAATTAAATATTTATATCCGCACTTTTGATCTCTAGAGTGCTGACTGTTAGTATTGTATTTGACTGGAATGACTGTCGATTATGTGTTTTTAAGATTAAAACAAGCTTACGAAGAACTTTGTGTTTGCTTTTTTGTACGCTTTCTTTTTAAAAATGTATTGTCCGCCACGGACGCAACAATTGACCAAATGTACCAGATTGTGGTCTCTTTAAAGTGCTATGTTTTTACTGCCGTGATATCTTTAACAAACTACACATTATTGATCGTGGACGTTTTGTACTCTTATTGAATTTGTTTCCCCAAAATATGCTCTTCTATTAGTAGATGTTTAGGTGACGATGTTCTAATTATAGATCTTACACGGCCAAGAAACACTAGATAGGTCTTTGCAAAGAGAGCTGTTGGATATCGTGAATGCGTTCAATGTGGCCTGTTTATTTCAGAAAGCTATGTGCAATGTTTTATGGGGATTTCTATCAAATTGCCAATTGCAAAATTTGATTTAATTCATTCGGACCTACAAGCGGGAAACTTCTTCATTAAAGTTCAATGGGCTTTTAAGAAGTTCGTTGAAAGGCCAAATTTGACGTTAAACAGCAACGCCGAAAAAATTGCTACTCAGTCTTATTTATCACTTTTTTTGTAAGATTTACCAGTAGACGTTCTTCAGTGAAATTAAGCAAACACACAGTGCCGACAAATATGGAAGGGTATTTAGGTAAAAATTACATCCTTCTTTGTGACTGTGTCATGATTCTTGATGGTACTTTCAATTAATATGTAGACACCTTTTCATGCTTGATGACACTTACATCTTGCCTGATGTCCAATGTCTATTTACATTCTGCTTAATGGTATCATGCATGTGTACAGATGCAACATTCTTGTTCGTTAATTGCATGCTGCATATGTGTATGTTGGTTTGTGCAGAGAGACTTGTGCAATAGGCGCAGTGCATAATGAAATCAAATATTAATGCGTTTAATAAATTAACGCGATGGTAAGATGTGAGTTTCACCCAAGCACAAAGCAACATACTATCATGCATGATACAATGATGTCAATTGACAGTCATTCCGAAATGCTACGGAGGACTACGGAAATTTACGGCGTATAACGGAAATTTTATGTTATAGGAGAAGTTGCGCACCTTTGTAAGATATTTGCTACTGAACCGAAATTAACCGCGTGTTTGTAGACTTAACTTTTTTTTGGTTAATGACTAACCATATTTTTTGTACAGTAATTTACCTTCAATAACCAAAGAAAGTCTATGGATATATTTCAATATATGCTACTAATGCATGTATGCAGAGCTCCAGATAAGACGCTTAAAGTCGTAAAAAATTGAATTAAATTTAGTAAAAAAGTAGACTTAAATTCTGTGCGTACGGTTACACATTGGAAAAATAAAATAAGAATTCAAAATGTGTGATCATGCGTAAAACTCAATATCAATGCATATAATGTAAACATTTTATCAATGAGTTCCCACTCGTCTAGGCCCTCATTACAATTATGAAATCAACAGCACTTTAACGTTATTATGAATAACAGACCATCTTTACAACAGTCGAAAAGCCGAACGTTTTCCATTATCTGGTCCTTTTATCGCAAAAAGTCTGCTGTAAACCGGCAATTGTCATTAGCTCTTCTTAGACTATAAACCTAAATGCGGATGTGCCAAAAATTATATTTACATGAACAAAAAGAATTAATAATAGACTTTAAGGCTGGATTATTATAGAGTGTAAACCAAGATTTTGCTGAAAAAGTTATCTGGAACTTTGCATGTATGTTGAGAGGAAATCGATTACATAATTTCAAATTTACTAGAGTACTTTTATATTGCACCACATAAAATGCTTTAAAACTATAATATTGAAGTGCACATATAAACTTTATTATAGATGGGTAGGTATTTCGTGTCAATCTCTTTCACATATGAAAGAGCTGTTGGTCATGCTGCTTTAAGTACATATAGATGCATGACACAATTTAGATTAAGCAAAATAAATCACTAGGTATTTGCCAAGAGTCAAATATATACGAGCAGTAAGAGCGTAATCGTGCACAGCGATACTTACTCTTGTAGAATTGAAACTCTTATTGCTTTCTTTCGAAATAATTTCATGTGTCCGATCTAATATGCAATATGCCCGGTGTTTTTTTTGCGGATTAATGTTCCGTTTTAGATCCATAATTAACGAATGCCTCAATATTTTCAAAAATTAACACCGGAATAATGTTCACCGACATTTTTTCATACAGATTGGATATAAATATTATAGAGCTTAACAAAAAATACATTAAGCCATGTTCTCCCGGCACACGTGCTGGACACACAGGTGGTTAGCGTGTGGCTATGATAATAATTAGTGAAAACATCTTTTTGAATGATAAATAATCATATTAAAACGAAAAATCAAATTTTCTATAAAAAAAAAAATCACTACCGTTTTATATATAACAAGGTATCCAACTCGAAATCATCCGAAAACGGGGTGCATCGTTTTGAGCAGCCATTACTAAATTAATTTTGCAGCGATTTTCATGACCCGGTCTTATTCAACGCAGAAATGAATTTCCTTTTAGGAAATGTATATATATTGTTATATTTCTACACATGCTGGGTCAAATTTTAAGAAATAAAGCTATACATAATTCGCTTGACCCAGTTGTTATCGATCAGACCGTATTTATGAATGAAATCTCCAGTTGTAAGGACACAACTCCGCATTGGAGCAATGAAATCACCCTTGTGTTTAAAATGTCAGTTGGTTGAAATGTATGTAAACAAAGGTTTGAAAATGCGCTGGACAGTTAGTTTTGATGCATAATTCTACGGCAAGCACGGTAAGATTGTTTTTTTTTCATACGTTTTATTGAATTATGGTATCGAGGTTCGTGAACTTTGCAGGGAAAATGCCCATTTCCCCGTGAAGATTTCAGTCATGAATACTGTCTGATCGATCACAGCTGGGTCACGCGAGTTGTGTATCGTGTTATTTTTTAAAAGTTGACCCAGTATTTGTAAAAATATTGCAAGACATATACATTTCCAGAAAGGAAATTTATTTCTGCGTTGAATAAGACCAAGATCGTGAAAATCGCTGCAAAATTGATGAAGTAATGGCTGTTTAAAACGATGCATCCCGTTTTCGGATGATTTCGAGTTGGATACCTTGTTGAATATATATTTAACTTATTTTTTTTAAGAAAAGTTGATTTTTCGTTATAATATGATTACTTATCATTCCAAAATATGTTTTCACTAACTAGTATTATAGCCACACGCTAACCACCTGTAGCTGGACACTTTTAAAAAACACTATACAAATTCAAGTACTTATGCATTTAATTGATTGTTAACAATGACGGTTGAAATCCGTGCGTGGGAATTTTTCTGGTAACCAAGAGCGACGTCAACGTTCATGACAAACCTGTTTATATGACATTTATTTATTGATTTTTTCCAACTTGATTGAAAATTATGTTTTATGATATTTTAATACATGTAGATGAAGTAGTTGTTTTCTCAAAGAGGAGTACAATAGTTGTACAGTACTAGACACGAGTACTTGTAACTTTCAGGTTTCTCTGTATACCACAGACATTATATAGTCATAAAATGATAAATATGTATTTATAGAAATTGTAATTATAGCATGGTAAACAGACTAGAGAAATCTGAAAGTTTCACGCACAGGTCTGTGGCAATGGGGGTTTGGGCTACTTTATAAATATGAGGTCGATATGCAATGCACATCGGTAGATTACGTCTACTGTAATTATTTGGACTAGGGAAGGGCCACAATTCCAACACATCAGCCCCGTTATGTTCTGAATAAAATGCATGTATAATTTCTTGAGTGCCAATTGCATCTTACAAATATCAAAAACATTCACGGCAGTCAATTCATTGTGTAAACTTACTGGTCTTCATGGCAATAATGAACGTATTTAGTTTAATGGAGATTATATAACGAAGGGAACTAATTCAGCTTATTCAGTTTACTAGTCAAAATGATTCGGATATTTTCGCTTTTTTTTCCGAAAAGTAATTTATTCAACATACGGAAAATAAACGCGCGCCACCTGATGTCATAATTTAGTAACTTGCATTCTGCTTACTGCCTGTTGCTAACTGCCGTTGTTAATGACGCTTAGTGGCAAAACCGATTATGACTGGTTTCAGGAATAATGAACACACAAACATTGGATAGTCACCAAGCATGTTGAAACAATCATCAAGTATAACCGATAGAGAACAAGCATGTTGGAACTGTCATGAAGCATGTTAGAATAAACATCACGCACAATGTAAATATTATTCATGAATGATGTAATGTTGCAGCAATCATCAAGTATAAACGAATAGACAACAAGCATGTTGGAATTGTCATAAAGCAAATTAGAATAAGCATCGGTCATAATGTAAATATTCACCACGAATGATGTAACTTTTACCTAAATATCCTTCCATAGACATGTGTTGTTACTAAAATAGACATAGAGATTTGAGCATTGGGAGTGACCTAATCATACTGTGCTTTAGCAGTATTACGGAATACCGTTAGTGCCATCGTGGTTACACATTACAATCCAGAGGGCGAGAACGCGAGAACGCGATAGTACGATGGCGACAATGTGACAATACGATGATGACAGGGTGACAATACGATGGCGACAATGCGATAGTACGATGGCGACAATGCGAGAACGCGATAATACGATGACGACAATCAGACAGTGCGATGACGACAGTGCGACAATACGATGGCGACAGTGAGATAGTACGATGGCGACAATACTACAGTTCTATAGTGCGATAATACGATGACGACAGTGCGAAAATACGATGACGACAGTGCGACAATACGATGGCGATAGCCGACAGTGCGATAGTACGATGGTGCCAATGCGATAACGCGATAGTATGATGGCGGCAATTCGAAAATGAGATGGCGACAGTGCGACAATACGATGGCGACAATTCGATAGAACGATGGCGACATTGCGATGATACCACGGCGACAGTACGATATGACTATCGCATTGTCGCCCCCGTACTATCGCACTGCCGCCATTGTATTGTCGCACTGTCGCATTGTCGTCATCGTACTAGCGCGTTTTCGCAATCGTACGAACGCATTGTCGCCATCGTATTGTCGCACTGTCGTCATCGTACTTTCGCGTTCTTGCATTCTCGCCCTCTGGATTTTAATGAGTAACCACGGTGGCCCTAACGGTATTTTGTACAGTAAAGTGCGTAAAATCTGGTTTGGAATAACAATTTTTATGCCGAAAACCCGACTTTGTTTTATAAGTAGTAGTCTAAATATACAATGAGTTTTCCGAGCATTAAATAAACATATTAAAATAAAATTCATGTTCGTATCAGTTGAAGTTCTTGTTAATAGTAGAAGCAAAAGACACAATAAAACGCTGATTGGGCTTACTAATTTGAGGCAAGAAAAAACACATCGCGCTATTATATATAACATATAACGCGCATCCGCAAAGTTCGAGCGCCCGTCTCGGTGCCGTCGTTTCCGGTGAAAGTTTCGCACAGGAGCTACCGAGTTAGGATATGAGACCACGAATCATGGCTTGACTTTATATATCAGTCAGCGTAGTACCTGACCAGACTGCGCGGTTGGACAAGCTAGGATGGACCAACTTCGGCCGCATATGACATAAGACCCATTTTCGCATGACGCGGGTCATCTGACCTTTATAATGTGTATATAGCTTTGAATGGAATTTGCACATAGTTTTTGGCATGGACTTATTGTTATGTTAATGTGTTGCACGCTTTCAAAAGCAGAGGGCATATATAAGATCAATTATACTACGGAGTTCATTTTCTGTTGCAAAATGAAATGCAATAAAGATTGTTACTCAGCGGTGTGTACAGTATGACAGCGTTGTCTGTCTGCGATGCATTTATACTGGTTCTAAGCTGGCATACTCACCAATTGGACTCAACCATCTGCTCGAACAAGAAATGATAAGTTCTACTAGCATAAACCTTTAATTGTAACTCATTTTAAAAATATTCATGTTATTTATATTATTCAATTTATTATTCAAAATTATAATTATTATTTCCTTTATTGTTGTTTTTCGCATTAAGAAACTTATTCGGCTTACGAAACTGAAAAATCCCATTGGAAAAAAAATCCCATGGGAGAAAAAATCCCATGGGATTTAAAAATCCCATGGGATTTAAAAATCCCATGGGATTTTTTGTTTTTTTTTAAACACGACTAAACGCATTAAAATATCGTAGTTGTTCATCATTTCATAAAATATGATGTTTCTGAAAGTTTCATGAATAAATCTCTCAAAATAAGAAAAAAATCCCATGGGATTTTTTTCTCCCATTTTAAAATGGGATTTTTTTATTACTAAATATTTTTATATATAATTGGCATAAAACCAATATACAGTCCTTAAATAACGTTAAAATACTTGCAAACGCAAATAAAACACGTTTTTTAAAATGTTCAAAATCCCATGGGATTTTTCTCCCATTTGCAAATTATGGGAGAAAAAAAATCCCATGGGAGAAAAAATCCCATGGGAAAATCGAAAATCCCATGGGAAAATGCAAAAATCCCATGGGAACCCCAACTTTGCTTATAAATTTCATAGTGAAGAAAACGCGTTTTTTGAGTGAAAATAACCAATTATTAATCAACGATAAGACTTTTATCGCATACTATGTCTCAAAGTAGCAAATCTTTAAGAAAAAGGGTACTTAAGTTTGCGAAATTTCGGTTTCGCAAAGTTTTTCCGGTGGCCGTTAAAAGTGAAAATAGTATAGTAAATTGACATGTGATTTAGATTACACTTTCTCCAATTCAAGAATTGTTACGATACCAATTTCTAAATCCATACAGTTTTATAAAATTACAGTATGAGCATTTAACTTGAAAGCACAAGAGATGATGTGCTTTTGCATCGTTATGTTCCTATTTAAATTGGAAACGTTCATTTAAAGTTTTCGAAGATGTAAACAAAACTGATACGTCCGCCATAAGTCCGCCATATTTGTTTTGACGGAAATGTATCTAAGGAGGTTTCGTCACTTTACAGTTTCGTATTTTGTAAAATAGGAAAGTGAAGGTTTCGACATAGTAATACATTCTAGGATGATAATAACTGTCAACGTATATATTGTGGTGAATTTTGTTCCCACATTTTAAATGCGTTTGTAAACACACGAGAGATGGATATTTATGTTACGTTATCTACATATTAGGTGCGTTTACGTCATTTAAAATGTAAAGATTGTTTAACAATGTTAAATTTAACTTACCTGTGGTGGTTTGACGTGAAATTCGATATTTTTTTCAATAAATCAACACAAAATGGCCGAAAAATATTTTCTCTAAGAAAATTCTATACGTTATAGACAGGTGTAGAGGTTTCTAACTTTTATAGTAAAATTCGGCGACTCTTAGAAAATTCTAAGACATTAGAACGTTTCTAAGACAAAAACTAAGAAAATATTACAGTTATAGTAAAATTCTTAGAAAAAATGTGAATTCTTAGTGAAAATTTTGTCTAAGAAAGTTTCAGAATACCACCCCTGGTCTCTGTCAACACGACAGCAATTACTTATAACTCTTCGATTCTTGGCTACTGGGAATTTTCTTCAGATTATCGGCGACACCTTCGGCGTTGACATAGCTACTGTTTCTCGGGTTATTACCGCTGTCGTTAACGCTATTTTCGGACTGAAGGACCGTTTCATTAAATTTCCGACCAGCGACGAAGATCGACGCCGAGCGACTAATGACTTCTTCCGGGTTCGGGGATTCCCTTCCGTCATTGGTTGTATAGACGGAACCCACATCCGTCTTCTTTCACCCGGGCAGCCCGACGAAGCAGCGTACGTCAACAGAAAACACTATCACTGGATCAACGTACAGGCAACTTGTGATAGAGACGGTAAGCCTATTTGTATTATTGATCTCCAGGAAAAACTGCATTATTTTTAAATCCATGAAATCTTATCCAAAACACGTAGTTCCTTTTTCATTATTTTAATGATGTTCACAATGCAAGAATTTCGTCTTAATATATTAAACAATACATCATAAAACGAAATTATCGCATCATTTGTCAATAAGAAATTTTACTATTTACTTAAACATAAATGACTGCTGTTCATGTGCACATCCACGTTTATTTAACTCTGTTTCCTTTCCTACAAAAATGCGACTGTATCTGCGACTTAACGTGTGAAAACTGGCTAAATCCACTCGTTTTCTCTGAATGCATATGCAAAATATGTACTACACAGTTCGTGTACATTGTAATTTTGGACATTGAGGTTCCCTATGGGGTATCTACTGTAAAAGCTTTTACTTACCCATGTTTTAAAAGTTGAAATATTGAAAGCTAAGGTTTAGTTTGATTGTTTATTATCAGATGAGGTAGATATTACAATATGTTTATATTGCAAATGTGTATTAACTAAGACAATTTCTATTTAAGAATTGAATTATAATTTATTTATGATGTATGCAAAATATGATATTTAAATTTGGACAAAAATCTTCATTGAACATTGTAATAACTTTTTGTGTCTTTGAACAATGCATAAAAATAAAATTTCCCAAAAGAAGGAAATTACACATTTTATAAGTGTAATCTCTAAAAAATTTTAGCACATTATACATTTAATTTGTTTCATCTAATTTGTTAATGAGGAATATTACATAAGATTATTATTGGTCTAACAGTTAAGACTACTGCAAAGCTGCTTCACATTTAAAACAACATTTTTATCTCTTTTTTAACTCAAGATAATTCTCTAAACATAGTTCATCTATTGGTAATCAGAACTGATGCAGTAATAGTAAGGACATCCATTAAATTTAACAATAGATTTTAATGTTAAAAAATCTAAAGTTACATATTTACAAATTGAAAATCAAATAAATTTTATCATAATGTTATCATTATTAAATATTAAAATATTGTTAATGTGTTATCTGTTAACAGAATCTATCAAAGGACATTGTTATATTTAATCTACTTATAACGTTTCAGCTAAAATTAAAATTCATATTAAATTTTTAGCAAAATTATACAAAATAACAACCCTGAGATTCCAATGTAAATTAATTATGATACACAGAACAAAATGTTTAGCTCATGTTTTAAATCCATTATCTATAGAGAATTTTACAAGCATGAATGCCTGCTGGCCAGGAAGCTGCCACGATGCCCACGTGTTCAGAATGTCAAACATTGCCAGACATTTAGAAGCAAATCATCAAGGTACATTTATAAAAATTGTATCACCTATTATAATATTGAACATAATTTTTTTTAATTTTCCAAGAGCTTCAGTGGTATGTTGATGTTGTGACTTTCATAGACTCATTGTCTGTTATAATAAAGTATAGATAGACTGTGATGTACTTAATCCTGAAATACATCATATCTTATAGTAATACTATTTTATTATATAATTTATAATCAAAAAAAAAATTATTTGATAAATATGTATTTGTTTTGATATTTGTGATTTGCAATATATATATATACATTTGTTACTTTCAGATCCTGGACGTGGTTGGTTGTTAGGCGACAGCGAATATCCGTGTTGACCATTCCTAATGACACCCATATTGCATCCAAGTAAGATCAGTTGTGATTTAAACAATCATAATTTGTTAAAACCAGTTTATTAAAAATATCCTTTCTATTTTTGGTATAATTTGCAAAATAATCTAGGTTCAAATGATTTTTATTATATCAATAATATGATTTATTTATTAAATACTCATTAAGATATAACCTGTAATAATTATTAGATAATAAATTGCTAAATAAAATAAAAACTACATAAATACTTATATGCTGTTAAAAAATAAGATTAAATTAAAAAAAAAGAGTAATTATTATGAGCATGATATAATAATCATTATTGTCACCATCATCACAGGAAATGAAGCCGAGGTGCGGTATAACCAGGCACACATGAGCACGAGAAATATTATTGAGAGGTGCTTTGGGGTTTGGAAGCGAACCTTCCATATACTGCATGTGGAGGTAAATTTAATATTTGATTAAATAATAATAAATTTAATAATTGAATGAATAGCATATGTTTTCAATACAAAAGCAGTAAAAATCAAGATTCATTAATATTTTATCCAGGAAGATTTAAAAGCAACGTTAAGGAAGGTTGATATTAAATAATTGGTTCTTCATTTCATATTTAACATCCTTGTTTATACTAATATTCTCAATTTAATTTTCATCAATGCATACTTAAGTCTTTACTGCCAAGATTGCCAATATGAAAATAATACTAACATATTATGTGACTAATGCAGTAAGAATTTTTTTTTTAATTAATTATTATAGTCCGCCATAGGCGAATGGATATTGTGTTGGTGTTGTATACAAAATATACTTCATGTAAGGTCATACCATTCACATCAAGGGTCAAGGTTACACAAATACTTCATGTAACGTTGTACGCTAAACTTCTGAAGTGACCAGCATTTTTCTAGAATTATGTATACATCTTTGTACTTAGAAGTTACAGGTTATAGATTTTGTGCTCCAACAAGGGAGAGCATATAGTCGCTGACTTGTCTGTCCTTCCTTCTGTCATAATTTCATCTGTTTCGGCGTTGTTCATTCATCCTTTTTATCTGAATGAAATTGTTTTGGCGTTATTCATCCGTCTGTCACACTTTTTAAATTGACAGGGGATATCATTTCAACGAATTTGCTTGTTATTATTAGTATTTAATTATTAATTACAAATACATTATGGCATTTTTCAGATTAGAATGAAGCCTGCAAAAGTAACGAGGATAGTGTTGGCGCGCGCTATACTTCACAACATGAGACGGATGTGGGGGGAACCGAACCCGGATATTCAAGACGACATTGACGAACAACCGGACGTACAGAACTTTGACGGACCAATGGACGGACGTGGTGTTAGAAATAGATTGATTGATCAGTATTTTGTATGATGTTAAAGTGTTTCGATTATTATTATTTGTTTTTATTATAAATTCAATTTTAAAATATCACATGCATTTGCTGCCATTATTTCCTCTGTGTTAGTTAATTATATAAAAAAATAGTGCAATTTATGTGCACTCCAAGCTTTGAATTGTTTCTAAATAACAACATTGTAAAGGAAAATAAATTATTTATAGCAATTAACATTGTGAAAATACATGAACATATGTATTAAAGTAAATAATATTGTATTAACTGTTGTTGTTATTAACAAATCAATGGATCAAAGAAAAAGAGTTAACAGTAAAATAACATTAACAAGCATAATGTTTGTAATGTTTTTCTAATTTGGCTGTAAGAAAGTCTGCAAGCCGGGCCACTTTTCTGAAGCATTCTGCCTCCGCCCTGCTCATCTCTGCCTGGCTTTCCAGTGCCTCTAATTGGGCATCTTTGAGAGTCCTTAAAGAACAATGTTCAAAAAGTATGTCACAAAGAGCAATGTTCAAACAGTATGTCCCAAAGAACAAGTAATTGATCTTACATTTTAATGTACATTTTTTTATGAAATCAAAGGTTAAACAAAAATACATAATGATAACAAGCATTAACATTTCACGAACTTGCCAATTAAAAAAATAATCCCACAAAAAGAATAATCATAATTTATCAATAATTATAGTACTCAAATTTACATATTCCAATGTATACCTCTTTCTGCTTTTGTCACTGAACATTCCTGTTGAGGCTGATGGAACAGATGTTGCTAGAATTGAACAACAACTATTCGAATATATTTTAATGTTAAGTTATTTAACTGAATAAAAGATGAAAACTGAAGACAATGTGGTGGTGGTAGTGGTGGTGGTTGTAGTAGAAGTAGTAAAAGTGGTAGTTTCATAAGTATGAGTAGTAGCAGTAGAAGCTGTATTAGTACTTAGCACTAGAAGTAGCAGTAGCATAGTACTTGTAGTGGTAGTGGTAGCACTTGTCACGTTATTGGTACTGCTAGAAGTATTTGTAATACTATTAGTAGCATTACAGTTCATGCTGTATACAATTCATTTCAATAAATAATATAGGCACTGTTAAAATTTACAAATAAAAAAAATATTATTTCGTACATGTTCCTTTATAGACTTTTAATAATTTTGATGAAAGAACTTACCGGTAGTTTTTTCCTTGGTTTTCGACGTATCTGGAAATTAAATTAAACAAATCTGTATCTATAATGAAAAATAAAGTCAATAGTTTCCCCTCATTGGTCCCCTACACATTGCACCAACACGGTGTCTTTTTAGAATCGCTCATTAATAACACGGGTAAATTTTGCGAAGAAAAAAATACACATATTCATATGAATAGCATGGAACTTATCAAAACCGCATTTTCAAACATATGTGTGCATGAAACGTATAAGTGACGAATATTTGTGCACCTTTGATATAATTATAACCAAGGAAAAACTTTTTTATTTACACAAAGCACATGTCAAAAGCATAATAATTGAGTTCACCTTAACATTTTTGGAACAGCGCTGTGTAAAGTCAACGTCATTCAGTCTGTGGATGTTGAAGTGGACAGTCGCATTTCGGTGCTTAAACGTTTAAAGATGGAGTTTTAAGTGTATGTACTTACTGTCTTCAACGGTTTCCGCCACACCGAAGGGATCTGGGATGTCCATGGCGGTAATAATATCATGGGCAGCCCCAGGAAACTCGGCGATGGAGGAAAGTCCATATAAACGGACTCCCAGAGCCTTTGATAATTTTTGCTATGGCGGCTCTGGCAGTCCATATGCACCACTTCATAAACATGGGTGCAGTTCAGCGCAGCGAATCCGTGCGCTTCTCTAAACAGACGTCGTTCGAGAAAAATTGAGGAAAATAATGAATAAACTTCATAAACATGTTAAATTTACCTGAATGGCAACCTACGGATGTCATCCTTTGCTTGCACCCTTTAAAAAACACGACGATGTTTCAACACACTTTTCTCGCTGACATGTTTATGTTTAAATTTGAAACAGTGTATTCTGTATCGAATACCACATCGTTATCGACTTTATAGGCTGGAGCACATAACCCGACGTGCAAAATATTGGTGTACTGCGACCTAACCAATATTGGGTCAATTTTCCAATATGGCGGACACAGCGTACAAAACAAAACCCAAGTCAATAAAATCAACTATTTCTTTCTTTAATGGTAACATTTGGATGAAACTCATCGTGGTTTAGATAGGTAAATAGTTGAATTATTGACGATGGAGGAGTACCCGCTACAACGATTTGGATTTTTTAATTTTTAAATTAAATTAACGCGTGAATGTGTTACGAGAGTAACTGATTTTGTTTTGAAAATGATTGGAAAGGATCTAATGTATCACTGACAATCATCAATGGATAATTAATAGCACAAGTAAGAAACGAAATCTTTTAGATTATTCGATTATTTTTATGCCCCCTTTCGAAGAAGAGGGGGTATATTGCCTTGCTCATGTCGGTCGGTCGGTATGTCGGTCCGTCCACCAGGTGGTTTCCGGATAACTCAAGAACGCTTGGGGCTAGGATCATGAAACTTCATAGGTACATTGATCATGACTCGCAGATGACCCCTATTGATTTTGAGGTCACTAGGTCAAAGGTCAAGATCACGGTGACCCGAAATAGTAAAATGGTTTCCGGATTATAACTCAAGAACGCATACACCTAGGATCATGAAACTTCATGGGTAGATTGATCATGACTCGCAGATGACCCCTATTGATTTCGAGGTCACTAGGTCAAAGGTCAAGGTCACAGTGACCCGAAACAGTAAAATGGTTTCCGGATGATAACTCAAGATTTCATATGCCTAGGATCATGAAACTTCATGGGTAGATTGATAATGACTCGCAGATGACCCCTATTGATTTTGAGGTCACAAGGTCAAGGTCACGGTGACCCGAAATAGTAAAATGGTTTCCGGATGATAACTCAAGAACGCATACGCCTAGGATCATGAAACTTCATGGGTAGATTGGTCATGACTCGCAGATGACCCCTATTGATTTTGGGGTCACTAGGTCAAAGGTCACGGTGACCCGAAATAATAAAATGGTTTCCGGATGATAACTCAAGAATGAATACGCCTAGGATCATGAAACTTCATGGGTAGATTGATCATGACTCGCAAATGACCCCTATCGATTTTGAGGTCACAAGGTCAAGGTCACGGTGACCCGAAATAGTAAAATGGTTTTCGGATGATAACTCAAGAACGCATATGCCTAGGATCATGAAACTTCATAGGTAGATTGATCATGACTCGCAAATGACCCCTTTTGATTTTGAGGTCACAAGGTCAAAGGTCACAGTGACCCGAAATAGTAAAATGATTTTCGGATGATAACTCAAGAACGCTTTTGCCTAGGATCATTACACTTCTAAGGTACATTGATCGTGACTCGCAGATGACCCCTATTGATTGTCAGGTCACTAGGTCAAAGGTCAAGGTCACAGTGACAAAAAACGTATTCACACAATGGCTGCCACTACAATGGACAGCCCATATGGGGGGCATGCATGTTTTAAAAACAGCCCTTGTTCACACTGGTATTTATTATATTTGGGTACGTTAAACATATTGATTTATGAAGATGAAATATCGGGAATATCTATCATGTATATTACTTTAATCTTAATAAAACAATATTGAACAAACCGATGACGGTATCTGCGTCGAGCACGATGCCGTGAAATGAGTCCGAGGTGGCGAAATGACTCGCCACCGCCTGCGAGGTTTGTGACATCTCTGGCAGTGGCGGTCCTCCCCCCGTAGCGGAAGCATGGTTTCGCTCTCTTGAAACCTCGGATTTCGCGTTTTTTGTCTAAAATAAATATAACAGATGGATACATTTCATTTCGCCTATAAAAATTCTTTAATATTCTGGCATTTCTAGGTGAATTGTGGATCTATGAATTGCAAAAAATCAACAACATGTTTTTACTACGGCAGTCGAGGGTTCGAGCCACTCTCGGGCAAAATATATATCCCTCAGTGCTTAATTTTGTCATAAGTTAAATCTCTTTCAATTGTTAAATGGAAATTCGTCTTTTTTATGTAAATTTATATTAAAAGACATACTTATTCTATATTTACCATGTTTCTCCACTTTTCTTTTACTTGTTGGATAGTCCTGGGGCCGTTGCCGCAAGCATTTACCCCCGCTAAAAGTTCATTCCAGATTTCTCTTACTCAAGCAACCATGCCCGGACCGCTCGAGCCATGGTTCGCTCTAAGCTTGTGAATGTTTGTTTTCATGAAATCTGTAATCACGTCAATTTCTCTGTCGCTAAAAGCTTTAGCCTGTTTTGCAGTCCATTTTTTTAAAACGTCGTCTTAAAAATTGACAATTTGCGCAAAAATGACGTCATGTTTAGTATTGCATTGTTGGAAATTTTACTGCGGTAAGTTAACAAATTTTAATAGTTAGGTAACCGCGCAGTAACCATCGTTTATACAAATGAAAATAAACGGTGGTAACCTAACCATGTAAATAACTGCGGTAATCAAATAACCACAGTTAATTTAAACCATCGTTTATACAATTGGCTGCGGATGGCAACTGTTTCTTTCACTGCATCAGTCATGCAGTGGCAAGAACTTTTGAAAATTCTCAAATGTTTCGAAATCTGATCAACCAAAGAATTGTCAATGCTTGGGGCTATTGGCAGAATAAGGCACACATTTATCATGACCATGCCATGTCATTAGATATATACAAAACTGCTATGCTGGAGAGCAATTGGTGGGCACATGCGTCTGAATTTGAGGCAGCTTCTTATTTACTCAAAGTACATTAACGTCTATCATTTGGGTACAAATCAAAGCACCATATGAGAAGATGAATTGGAAAGTGAATAAGACACGAGGAAATCTGATAAATACATGTATTACGTATGTGGTTATGCTTCTACGAATCTCGATATTCAACCACATTAACATGTGTAGATCTACAATGAATTAGTTTCAAATAAGTTAAATTGTTACAGAGTAATTCATTACTTATCTTGCAAGAGAAATTAAAATTTCAACAGCAGATGTGGTCTGGTAAAATAGAAACTAGGAACTTAGCATGGAATTTATTGTGGCCACAAATAAATAAAAACGAGCATTTTGTATCTCCAAAAATCTATGTAATCATACCACATCTAGCGCTGAAAGTGTGGCTATTGCTAACACTGATTGTTTTGGTGTAAACTTTATTTCACGAAATACTTAACGAAATATTCGTTGATTTTTAGCGTTATATAGACTTTAACATTCATCATGATGTAACAAATACCAAAATTATAATCTTGAAAGCTTTTAACCAAACATATCTGCTGCACAGTTCATATATGTGTCATTTACAGTAAGATAAAACTGCAATATCTTAATCTTACTGAAGTCTCTTTCATTTACACAAGACATATACTCTGTTTGGGAATGCACGCTATTCGGTGCCGAGTCCTTAAAACGACACATAGACACTATTTTCGTTATGTAACAAGTTATTGAGTTTGAACTGACAATTCATAATTACATGGTATTAACATTTGATTTAAGGCACCATATACATATCGTTTCTTAGTTATTTTATATTGGTTAAAAATTGTGAACATTAACTGTATACGCAGTTATCGTATTTATTTACTTAAAATATGAAATGTATAACGCACATACCTTAATGACAGGCCGCATGAATACAACCGTGTAATTAATATTATATGCTAAACACATTTGAATGTCACATTGGTTGGGTTTTAAACTTCTTAATTTTAAAGTCATTAATATTATATCAGTAGCTAATCACTAGCCGATTATTTTACTGTAACGGTGAGGCGATTCGCAGAGTACGTGTGTCCGTGTCATTTTCAAGTAAGAAAGTGTGTGAATTTTTTTTTCAAATGTTTTTCGGCGTAAGCTGTATTAAGCCAGCTTTTCACCCTGACTTGACCTTTGTAAGTGTCCAATAATATTCAAATAAAATTTCCCGCGGCTAGGTACGAATGAATACACTTCATTTATTCCATTGGCTGATTCGAGTATAACACCAGAACATTGGAAACATATCCGCGTCTTTGTAACACTGTTTTACTGCATGAAACAATGTTATCTCAAATGAAAAGGCTCAATAGATAGAACAGTTTTACAATCAATTTTCGACATAAATACAGTTTGTGCGTTCACCTTTTATTTTCAGAGAATTACCAGCGCAAAAGCGTTTATACTGAAGGCTATATTCTCATATTTAGTACTTACTTGCATTGCAGTTCAACCCGCGAGGTTTCGGGTCAATTCGCGGCCAGTATGTGAAAGTCAGAGTTTATATACAGTTCATCACCGGAGTTCGCAGAAGGGGTTGCGATCTTTTCATTGAAGGAAAAATTGGAATCTATGCTATTTTTGTCTGATGGAGTAAATAGTTCGTTTAGTCGCTTTGTCGATATATCAATATTTTAGGCACAGCTGTTGCCTTGGTCGTGTACAGTTGGCGTAAACAAGCCGTCGTTTCAGCAGAGAATTGTTACCTAACTTTAATGCATCGCATTCCAATCCGCAAGGTATCAAGGTCAGTTTGCGGTCAGTTGCAGAAATCTTTATATAAACGCCGTCTCGTAAACTTTGTGCACTTGAAGTCTGTTTAGATGAGAAAGATACTAAATAAAGATATTCGGCGATATTATTGTGGTATGTCAATCATCGATTTTTAATATGTTTTCAACATTTGCATGATAAGGACCAATTTTGATAAAACTAATTAGAAATATTTATCCATTTAGACCAGTTAATTAAGCATGAGCACAATAATTCACTATACTATAATTATGCAATTAAATAAGATTCGAGTATTGCCGGCTGACCTATATGCACTCGTTTATTTTCATGTTTCTTGTGTTTTTCTCTTCTGTAAATATAGATATCTGAGTAATAATATCACTTAAAGCAAAATAAGCCACGAAATCTGGCCTAACACCCCGTAATTGATTTGCTTGTCATGTAGCAAAGAACTGCGCAGAAAAAAAGGCATCCGCTACTTTTTATCTCATAGAGATAACTTTTGATCGTTCATAAACATCGACCACAATCAACGCCGTATATCTTTTTTAAAGATATTTCTTGTTTAAACTTGCCTCACTGTTGACTATATTTTGCGTATGTGTGTGCCTTCATCAACGTATCGTGATGCGACGTAGAAGAAAGACACATATTTTAGTATAAAAACTGTGTATTACAGCTTAAATTAAAAGAAAACGTCTACAGATGTGTCCTGTATCAAGATAACGTAACATTTTGATATTAAGTGTAGATACATATGTAAATGAGTAATGTTTTTGAACGCATTCCCCTGGTAACGCACATCATTTTTTTCTGTTGCTGGGTAGGTTATTTCAAGACTGTCTTAACATGTTTGTTTGTTAAATGGTGTTGCAAAAATGTGTGAAATACATTATAGTTCATTGTTAAAAAGTTGAATAAACTGGTCTATAACACTTATTGTTTATATTTTAACATGGTCCAAATGCACTTGCTTACTGGGAATTAGTCTAAACATCCGGTTACGATAGAAAAAAACATTTTAATACAGAATAAGATGCAGGTACAAATGTTTCAGTAATTTATTGATTGTATATGATATTTTTGGATATATGCTTTTGTGGTAATAAAAATCATTATGAAACTGAAATTGAAAGTAACAGTAGAATTTTGAATTAACTCTTTGTTTTATTTTGTTATACGTCATAACACTATCTGGTGAGAACGTAACGTGCCGATATATCAAACACAGATATTAGCCATTTATTTGTATACAAAGATAATTCGCTGAATTTCGAATGTTATTCATCGAAACAACCCAGACATTAACCTGCTCACGAGTCTTTGGTTTGTTTTCTATAAGTGAAAACAGTGAAAAAATGGGCTCAGACACGCATGTTCGGTACATTCATAAGAACATTCACAGCCATCAGTGCCATATTTGTCCATATTCTGCCAAAAGTGCCAGCATGCTGAGGTTGCATATTCGGGCTCATGAAGGTAGATTGGAAGTGTCATTTTCAATTGATTAACCTTTTACCACTCAGATAGGTATTTTTACGCATTTGTATTGTAGTCCCTTAGACAGTTAAATGTAATTAAAAACCTTTCTTACTAGATGCAAGTTGTAAAGGCTTCATTTTAAAGCCTTAGATACTGATGCGCAGCAAATAGCATTAAACCTGAACAGACTGCAAGTTACCTGCAGGCTGTTCTGGTTGTATGCTAGTTGCAAAAGCCATTTTCTCTTGGCTTATGGGGAAAAGGGTTAACAAAATATAATATGAATTTTGTTGTTGTTGTGTGTTTTCACTATTGAATTTTCGAGTTCTATTTGTTTATTTAATAATGTGTAACAGTTTGTACAAATAATGACACAAGAACATATTTAAGGCTTTATTATGCACACAGCCACAAAGTTTAAATAAACTGCTTAAACTGCTGAGCTTTCAGAGCAAAAGTGTGTGTAGAGTAACTGACTACCATATGGCTGAAATACTGTTAACAATGGTGAAAAAATAAACAAAACGCTAACAACACAAAAATGGGTATTTTTCAAAAGCTTATTAAGTACTCAACCGTACACAATAATATATACTTTTAATTCCAGGAATTTATTTTTTGCTCTTTCAGCTGATGTTTCGGTTAATGATTGATAACTTTGTATAACTTCAAGATTCTCATAGAGCACAGATCTTGTGTTAATTTATTAGCTGATACATTTATAAAAAGAGAATTTGTGATGAACTGGTTAGAGATTGCAATAGTTGTCACTTCTAAGGTACTTCCGCAATGATATTTGTTTATAAACATAACACTACAATAATGATAGAAAATGTTCACGTTTTTTTGTTCAGGTATTCACCCCTACAGCTGTGACCAGTGCACGTTCACCTGCGTGCAGCGATACCAGCTGAAGTCTCACATGCGGACACACACCAAAGAGAAACCCTACAAATGTACCATGTGTAGCTACGCTGCAGCCTGGAACATGCAGCTCAAGGAACACACCAAAGCCCACAGTAGGTCCACCGCGCTGGCATGTAGGGAGTGTGGGGTCGTCTTGAAAAACAGGCACACTCTCCATCCACGAGAAGAAGGAACATGCTAGGGTGTTGCAGTACAACCACCCACCCAACACCCACCCACTGGCCTTGACTGCTCCCAGCGCCACGGCTCCTCACACACAACAGCATCCTGCTGTCATGGGTCAATGAAAGCCAGTGACAGGGTGTGGATTTCTGTTAAGTGTTTTCTGCCCAAGCTTTATTTTACAGCCGGTTTTTGTGATTAAATGTTTACATTTAGTTGGATCTTTCTGAATACGAGCAACTCAAAAAGAGGGGGAATATGAAGAAGGAACTGGAAATGTAAGAGAAAATGAATAATGTAAGAGAATGTAAGAGTTAATGATATCTATTAGGACAAATGTATCCCAAGCTCTATTCTGATAATAAGATACGCTTTTGTATGTGCTTTAGATGTAACCAAATATTAGCTACTGTTACCTTAGGTAATCTATATACCACAGAATGTGTCTATTTCTAAAAATTGAACTTGACACCAATAATGGCCCCACAAGTTTCATTATGTGACGGTTGCCTCAAATATGCTTTTCACATGAGTTTTTTTTCCATTATTGAAAGTTAGCCTCCATTTCTTGTAGCTAAATAAAATACCGTGCCAACAAATTTAGTCATAAAATGTGCCTATGTGTCAAATGATCTGCACAAAAGACACAACAAACGTTGGGAATATTTGATCAAATGACACATCCTATTATCATGAAAGTGTTTTTACTCGAAAAATAAAGTATTTTAGCTGTGCAACCTTACCTCAGTGTGATACTTGTGTCCTATAATTAATAAGATCTTCGAAACCTTATTTCCATTTTGTTAGTCATTAACGCTTGATCGTTTACTTCTGTTCATTTTAATATATGAAAAGTTGATGATATCGTCCATATCTGTTTAAAAGCCTATAAAGTGCCATGTTCATAAATTGTATTTCATACTATGGCAGTTTCAGTCAGTAAATGAAGTTTTAATAAAAAAGCATAATTTTCTAATCACGTCATCTACAGTGTGCTTTATACTTATTATAACATTTAAAACATAATTAGTAAATATGGTTTGTAACAAAACATGGATAAAACAGTTCTCTAACCACGCCTCCTCATATATGGTTGGGTATTTTGTTTGACTACATTTATTCAGTCATTCGGTAAGGCCACCTTGGTTTGACTAGTTTTCATTCTATCCTCATTAAGCTTAATGAAAACATTTTTGGTCAGAATATAGCTACCATTCTTGAATAAAACCTCTTCAAATCACTTCATTTTGAAGTATCTACCCCGTAATTAAGTGTTTCTAGCATTCTGCTTGTTATCCCCCGCCAAAGGCCCAAAGGCTGAGTGATATAGCATTGGCATTTCGTCAGTCCATCCGTCCATATGTCACAAAATTGGCTATATTTCAGAAACAATATTAGATATCAATATTAATCTTTATGGGTGTATATTTATCAATGGAGTCTAAAGAATGTTCTTGTTGCTTTTGTTTTCCTGTGTTTCAGTAAAAAATAGCAATATACATGCTATTCATGGATGCTATGTGAAATTGTATTGAATCTAATTTTACATTGTAACCACAGCTATATGCATTTACGTTATATCCTTCTGATATATATTTTGTAGCGAGTGTTTTTATTTTGTTTTTATGTTTTAAATATTTATTTTTTTTTAAATTTATGTTGCTCGTGAAAAGTTGCATTTTAATGAAATCTTTAAACGAGCTCAATATTTTTAATGTTGTGGATGAATTCTTTTTGGTAACTTCATTTGTACATTTTCCATTTTGTTTCATTCATAAAAGCATTGCATAATGATAATATTTATATTCCATTGTAAGAAATCATTAGTGTAGTTTTTGTCACCTACCGTTTTCATCGGAGGGGACTTATGGTTTTCACTCTGTGTGTCAGTCTGTCTGTCAGTCCGTCACACTTTTCTGGATCCTGCGATACCTTTCAAAGTTCTTCATGTTTTCATGAAACTTGAAATACGGACAGTTGGCAATATGGACATTATGCACGTTATTTCATGTTTTCCTATGTCAAGAATTCTGGTTGCTATGGCAACAACAACACAAATTCTGACAATGGTGGAGCCGGTAGGGGGCATATATTGCTTGGCAATAGTTTTGTTAAGACATTACACTTTTGTACACAACTGGAAAATGGCAGCCAATGATCAGTTGTAAGTATTTTTACGAAATAATTCCACAATAAAATAATTTTTTTGTTATCTGTTATGGTATTACAATACATAACAATTTTGATATAAGCTATGCGGTTTACTACACAAGAATGTAAGTGAAACTGATAAAAGCTACCAAATGATGTACTTTTTTAATGTAAGGATTTATTTTGTGGAAACTAAGTATTATTCCAGCAGTAATATCTCCTTGAAAACTCACTGGAGCAGGACAACGTGCATATGATCACTTTTTTGATGCTGCATATCAAGTTTCATTTAATTAATACTATTTGTGTTTGATATATGGTGCCGAAACAAAAAATTACGTATTTAAGAAATCATGAGAAAATAACTCATAACAGAAAAAGCATTGACCCAGAATGATCTTGCGCAGGACTACTGTAGGGATGCTGCTTATAAAGTTTCATCAAGGTTTAATATAAAGTGTCTGTGATCTTGCACCGAAACAAAGCGCCCAAAACGAAAGATGGAAGGACGTACATGAAAACGCAAATTCAATCCCAGCAAAGGAGACTCACAAACCGGCGACTTTATGTTCCCCACATTCAGAGAGCATAAACAATTTTGTCAATCAGAAAACATAAAAAACGCCTCTCATGTACATTCCAAATCTGAACACATTAACAAAATTATTGTTATTGAATATAAGGAAAGATAATTTTGAGATTTTTACAGCCTCAACGGTGGAAATACCCCATTCAGTGACTCGTTAGTGTTGTTAGTAACTTAACGATTTTTAATTGAAATTAACATTTGTTGGTTTTGTCAGTGTGTCGCTAGTATACTGAAATAATCTTATATAAGAAACTTCAACAATATAGATAAACTTACGCTAAGAATGATAACACGCATGGTATTAAAAAATCCACTTTAGGAGACATACACATGTTAGTTAGATTATAATATATTCATGTATGACGTAATACAATGCCGTGGTTGGTGGGAGATCTGATGACGTCATAATTTCTAAACCCTACACACTTTTAAGGGACCTTTTCACATTTTGGTTAATTGAAAATATAAACAAAACATGTTTCAGATTCGCAAAGTTGCGTTGTTGTAATCATATTTATGAAGAAACAGTAATACTGTATTTGTTCTCTAAAATATTTATTATATGCATCTTTTGACGATTCAAACATCTACACGTTATAAATCGTTGCAACGAGAAACGAATAAATAATTTGGAGTGTTTTGCAATTGTTATATTTTGTTACACTACGAGGATTGCTTATATAAATATTAAAATACATCCTGCCGAGTGGTCTAAGCGTTAGACGTATACTCCAGAAGTCAATGCCCAGTTCAGGGTTCTTTTTTGTTTCCTTGTTCTTTATTCTTGTGTTTTTGTACATGAGCTTTTTAGACCCGATGTTTACATTTATCAACATTAAGCATTTAACAACAAACTTCAATTTTACCAGACCACATCTGACGTTGAAATTTCGGCAATTGCCATGAGGAACACTGATTTTTAATTGGTTTAGTTTATTTTACGATCAATTGTACGAAATTTTCGTTGATTTTGAATAGTAATGTTACTTTAAGACATCAGCATATTCTGTACTGATTCGTTCGTACGACACATAGACACAATTCAGTTTCTGTGACGAATGCAGTAGACGTCCCGTATTTACCAAACTCCTTACGGGGTAAAATAACATTACATTTCAATTGTGAATTTGTTTTTTTGTTGTTGTTGTAGTTTTTCTCTTGAATCTGATTAAATGCCTTATGTCATATTAACAAATTTCTCATTATAACTATTATCCCGGAATTATTAAGTACATATGTTACTTATTATCGAATGATGATACGTTGTCATAGGGGCTATAATTTTAAAGTTATTATAAAGTCGATCATGACAAAATTACAATTGCACCACCGTAGTATGATGATACAGATTTAATGCAAAGTCCATGACATTTAAAATATACAACAGTTGCTGAGAAACGGCTCAGGACTGGCATACCTTATAACAATTAATCAAACATTTGGAAAAAAACTAATATCACAGAAATCAACACTCATAATAAACATTTAAATTTTAATCCTCCGACCAATTGTAATATGCCCAGTCAACACCTTTAGACTTGTTTCTAACACACTAACGCAAACTATTAGCATCAGTTCTTAGAAAACTAGAATAAAGCATGTTAACAGTATGACTATGTATACTGCACAATGAGACCAGCACACATTTCTTTAATCTGCCACAACTGCTACTTTACTTGTTACAAAAATGGAAGTTGCATGTGCCTCAGTTATATTGAGGTTGAAGGTGTGGTTTCCCATGGTTGGAGTACCCTTGAACATATGTCTCTATTTTGTATAGGTCCCTCTTTTCAATTGCACGAATATGATTTTGATTTCCATTTCCAATCTTTTTTTGCACATTGTCTCTAGCGAACGATTTGCTAGCATGAATGCCGTTCCTGTTAGAATGTTAACTGCCCTGTTGTATGGGTTTCCAGCAATAGTCATTTGAATGCCTGCCCTTATACCACGCAGGGTTCCCGGAGAATACATTTTGTCATCATTTGTGCGAACCTCCGCATAGAATTAGAAATATCAGGCACACTCTCCAGGTCCACCTTGATATTCCATTTCTGCAGCTAGTCTGAATTAAAGAAATCGTAATTAAAAGGTCAATAATAGCAAAAGTAGACATTTACTCGGACATTAACATCTGCGGGAGCTCTCAAAATCCGTTCTTGCCCTCGTACACTCGAGTATGAACGGATTTTTCGAGCGCCCGCGGATGTTTATGCCCTCGCTAAAGTGTATTATCTCTATATTGATATGGAGCATTCGACACGCCTAAAAAAATAATGCATAATCTTGATATATGACAAAGTTTTGAAATGGAACACCAATGGACAGAAGAACAGACCGACAGATGGTTAAAAACTATATGCATTCATTTGGGGAATACAAATATTCAGTTCATAATTCAAATGAATTTTCAAGCTTAAACTTGCTTTTCAATAATCATACTTTGTTTGTGTATAAAGAGTGTTATCAACCATCTTGATGGCTTGATTGCTAGAACATTGGTAATCCATCTATTAATAAAGATCCCGTTTTCTTTCCAATATTTCAGGCACACAAGGCACAATTACTTTTTGAGGTACGTCAGTTCTGAAATAACCGTTTTCCCAATGATAGATGGTCTCATTAATCATTGAGCTTGAAAAGTATTTCAATACATAATTATATTTAAGATTTTCATAATATCTCAACACTCTTTTATTCTGATATTTCGCCCAAATGGGCTTTATCAAAGTTTACAAATCTGAATTCACTACATAGTTTTAACTGCCTTGTACATCAATAAAGTAAATGTTTTTCAACGTCAACAATGACAGGAAATGACGTCATACATTACCATGCGCCAAAATAAATAAATAACATACTGATATCAATTTGTTGTATGGCTCCTATAATTGAACAGAAATTCCTGCCCAGTGTTTTTTCACTACAATACTATAACAATAATACAGTTATTGACTGTACGAGCCTAAAAGTAATATTCACAAAATCAAAATTTCTATTATGTAGCCATCACTATTAGATCTAATTATTGTTGACTATATTTATCAACATCAAAATAAACTGAAATGATTAATAATAAATTCATTAGGATATTTATATTTAAAAAGACCAAATATACTGTAAATGGCAGTACAACTAAACTGAACTTAACATTTCTTTTTACATACTCGGCGCATGCTTAATGCGAGTGCTTATTAAAAATATAATGCTCGGCTTGAAACAGTGGCAGCTCTGAGCTTGCGATGATTTTTGTCAAGCTTCAATAATATATGTAGTATAATAGTAAATGTTAGTCTGAATAACATATATGTGGTAATCGATACATAACCTGTGTGTGACTGAATGATAACACCTGCACGCTATTGGAAGATTTGTCCATTAGTATAAAATTTAACACATTTAAAAGTGTTGTAACAAAACTTAATTAGTAAATGAAACTATTTCATGGAATTATTTGAATCAATATGGGAAATGGACAAGTCTGATAACAATTTTATATTAACTTTGTTCCCGTGACTAACCCAACAAAACATATTTCCCTAGTGCTCTGATTTTCTGCTTCTTACAGATATATCCTACTCAGACTCCTGCTACCCAACAGCAAGCTTATCGTGCTTGTTCTAACACTGAAGCAGATATTAACACTCAAACTGATCTTTACGATTCCCCGTGCCAATCTGAAACACATGTTAACAATCTTGTTGAAAGCCAATCTGAAAATGACATTTTTTCCATCATCAGCACAGACATATGAATATGATCGAATATTTTTATTGCGAGATCCCTGAAGTTGATGCCTATGAAAAAGCACACAATCTAGCCAATCCGCCTAACAACGTGTATTGACGCTCTATGCGACATTGCAGTACTGAAACATATTTCAGTAGAATGTAAGGAAAAGAAACTGAAGATTAACTAAATATGCTTATTGCATAATTAGCTATGACTTTTTCTTTTATTTAAAGTCTCTATAAGGCTCAAAATCAACGAAAATTTTGTTAAGTATTTCGTAAAATAAAGTTAACACCTTTACAATCAGTGTTCCTTGTAGCAATAGCCAAAATTTCAACGCTAGATGTGGTATTACACAGATTTTTGTAGATACAAAATGCTCGTTTTCATTTATTTGTGGCCACAATTAATTCCCGCGAATATATATTTTCATGCGACACATGAACACCATGTTTGTGTTCATGTGTCGTATGAATAGATATGCAAAACAAATAATAAAAACGAGCATTTTGCACGAACACCATGTTAGTGTTCATGTGGAATAGATATGCAAAACAATAATAAAAACGAGTAGTTTGTATCTACACACATCTATTTTACCAGACCACATCTGGCCTTGAGATTTCGGCAATTGCCATAAGGAACACTGATTTTTAATTGGTAAAGTTTATTTAACGAACAATTGTACGAAATTTTTTACTAAATAAAAGCTGCAAGTAAAGCGATCATTTAATATTATGGTCATTATTCACTGTTGAATTAAACTGAAAAGAATTAACAGGTCAAAAGTTAAAATGTGGTTACTGACCAAGTATCTGCAACTCATCTTGCTACCAGTTTATTAAAGATATATACGATATTTTACATGACTCACTCAGTCCTCTAAGCCGAAATGATCCGTAAAACAAAATTGTGTATTTGTGTCGTATGAACGAATCTGCACTTAAACTAAATTTAGGTTCGTCTAGTACATGCATGATGAAAGTACGGTTGATATTTAGATGCATTATTTTTCTCTTTCCGGTATTTTGTTTTAGTATGTTGATGCTAAATTAACAAATATAAGTGTTAATGCAGTGAAAAAACAAAAATTAACAACGGTTGCGATAGAGACCTATAAACTGTTAGATGCCCATAATATCACTATAAGTGTGGATGATTTGGGGAAATGATTATTTTGTGATTTTGACAGAAGATCAAGGTTGGTTTTCTGATAATTCCAGTATGTTTCTTATTGAGTTAAATAGCGAACAGGTGATCTTGCTATTAATAGCAGAAATATCAACTTGCGAACAAATAGTGTTGATATCAGTACACTAGCATCTTGTATAGCTTATCTGCTTGTGCATGTTTATTTAGCTAACTGTCTTTACCGGTATTAGATGCAATAGTTCTCCTGCATACTAGTCAATACTAACCAGCCATAATGCCACATGGAAAAACCAAAGTTAACGCTTCTTAGCTTGGATAAACCGACTTTTAAAGGACATCAACTAAATACTTGTAAATATATTATGTTACTGGGAAGGCTTGTCTAAAACTGTCTCCTGTTAAGTGTCCCCCTTGATTAGCTTGTGTGCATTGCACAGGCTAATCAATGTGCACAGGCTTAATTGAGACACCACTTATTTGACAAGCAATAAGCCCCTTTTCCCTAACAGCAGCCAATATGTCAAGATTTAAATGACAAACTGGCAAATCTTGTCTCACAAGCTGTTAAAAACTATTGACTGCTGTCTGCACTCTGCAGTATACCAGTGGTAGAGAATTAACAGGCAGATATTGTTATCGTTCCTAGCGTAGCTAAGCCCAAGCATAACTAAGACCAGACTGATTTGCAACGCACACTCATAACTTTGGTCCTTCACAAGCAAAGAACTTAAAATGACTGCTCATTTTAATGTTTATTATTAGAAAAAGTGAAGTACAATTTGAAATGTTAATGCATGTATTTTTTCAAATGTTTAATTATTTTGCATGTTATGCCTTAGTTAATGCTATAATTGTTTTAGTTTCAGAGATGTTGTATCCAGGTGGCCAGGTTCGGTGCATGCTTCTGCTATTTTCAATAACTGTGGTTTGAAGGTAAGATTTTCATGTCAGTTAATAAACACTAGTAAAATTGGATATTAAATTAAAATATTAGATTTTATGAACCAATTTTATACTGCACCATTGAACGTTAATATTCCTTTTAAATAAAAGAATTCTCTTTAATGTGATTGTCTGATTACCGGTATTATTAATCTCATGTGCATTAGACTTCAATATTATGTAATACGTGTCTGGTCATTATTGAACACATACCACATTACAATGTTTAATGTTTTTGATGCAAATATCAATTACCTTGAACTCTTGTTATCGATTCATAGTGTATAGACATCTTGTTGTATTTAATTCTATAAATTTGCATCAATTTCAATTACAGCAGTATCTTGAGACACAACAAGTAGGTAGTTTGTTGGGCGACAGTGGCTACGGGCTCAAGACATTTCTTTTGACCCCCAAACTGAATCCAATTACCCAGCAAGAAGTGCGCTACAATGCTGCTCATAGGCGTGGCAGGGTGGTGGTAGAACGGGCCTTTGGAATCCTTAAATCCAGATTTAGGTATTATTTTATTACTTTTGAAAAAAAGTTGATTGATGCCATTGTTAATTATCTGTATATATACTTTATCTACTTGATGATATTTTTTTGTTTTCTAAATCATCCATCTATTTAACAACTGATGTCAATCAGTTATTGTTATATCCATATTGCAATGATACATACACCAAATGAAAGCTTGTGTACTTTTTTGGGTTTTTGCTTAAATATTTTCAATATAAAAAACCTTCCTATATAGGTTTATGTTACTATATTTAGTTGTTTACATAATATTTGGTATTTTTGCCTTTTAAGAATCAAATATTTCAATCCCTAAATTGATAAAATCAAATGACTTTTTTAATTGAATACAATAAATTAGTGGTAGAAAATGTAATTGGCAACATGAAAATGCGTTTGTGTTGCTTGCTTTTAAAGATGCCTTCACAAGTCGGGGGGATGCCTCCCATTTCAATCTCAACGAGCTGCAAAAGTTGTTGTGGCCTGCATGAGACTGCACAATCTTTGTGTGCAGTTCAATGTTGCAGTTCCACAGGTGAACGACACAGAGAATGATGAAATTGATGATAATATTGTAGGAGATGGAATAGATGTGAATGCACAACAGGCTAGACAGCTGATAATTGATCGATTTTAAAAGTTGTCAACATGTAACAATACTTTACACCCATAAAGTGTGGGCACATTTGAGAAACAAAATACTTAAGTGTATACACAATGATTGATACAATTTTTTTTAATTAATTCGTATTTGTCTGCCCTTATTTCCCTTTGATTTTGTAACAATTTGATTTGACACATCTATTCCATCCCCTACACTATTATTATTTGGAAAGAACAATGATTTAGATAACGAAATCACTTTTATTCAGTTCATTGTATAATCAGTCATTTCATTGTATAATCTGTTGATAACTTATGAAGCATTCTTTTACATTTATATACTGTGATAAAATTATGATAATAATTATAATTTAATAAACTGACTATTGTTCAATATGGTTGCATGCACATCAATAAATGACATCAGCTTTGTTGATCTCATTTATTGAGGTGCATACATCGATATTGACCAATAGGTTCGATCAAAAATAAACATATTTTGTCTATTTTTCATCATGTTCATCTTGTTGGTTTTATATAAGGAAAAATTATCAATGTTTAGAAATATAAATTATAATATTAAAAGGTTTAAAGGAATGTAACACATAAACTTAACAAAAGCTGTATATCACAGCGGGCTCGACTATTGATCATCTTTGATTTCTGTTGTCACCTGAAAACATTAGGGCTATTTGTATAACATGCATGCCCTAAATCTGGGCTGTCGGTTGTAGTTAGTGCTATTGTGTATATACATTTTTTGTCACTGTGAACTTGACCGTTAACCTAGTGACCTGAAAATCAGGAGTCATCATTTAGTCATGATAAATGTACCTTTGAAGTTAAATGATCCTATGCCTAAGTATTTTTGAGTTATCACCCGGAAACCATTTTAATGTTTTGAGTCACTGTGACCTTGACCTGCAAAATATAAATGGTCATCAGCCAGTAATAATATCAATGTACCTATGAAGGTTCATGATCCTAGGCGAAGCATTATTGAGCTATCATCCGGAAACAATTTTACTGTTTCAATTCACTGTGACCTTGACCATAAACCTAGTGACCTGAAAATCAAAAGGGGTTATCTGCCAGTCATGATCAATGTACCTATGAAGATTCATGATCCTATGCGTAAGCATTCTTGAGTTATCATCAAAAAACCATTTTACTGTTTCTAGTCACTGTGACATTTACCTTTGACCTAGTGACCTGAAAATCAATGCAGGTCATCTGCCAGTCATGATCAATGTACCTATAAAGTTTCATGATATTAAGCATAATTGTTCTTGAGTTATCATACGGATATCATCTGGTGGACAGACGGACAGACCAACCGTCAGACATGTGCAAAACAATATAGTATCTTTCTTCGAATGGGGGCATAAAAATGACTTTCACCTGAACAATATTCAGACGCCAACATTTTGGTGAGAAGTGCAGCCCTGACCATTTCATTAATAGTCGAGCTAATATTCAAATACATTTGTAGTTGAATGCTTAAGCTTTTGAAAACGGAGTGACTCTTTTTAAATGAACTAGTTCTTCCAATAATTCCAATTTCCTTCGCTCAATTGCCAGAAGTTCATCATGGCAGTCACCTGAAATACACATGTATATTATTCACATTGAGGATATTTGTTGGATTTGGTGGATTATCGATTTTAATTCACGACGTTGAGTGATCATAGAAAATATATATATGTTATATGATCACGAGTGAATTAAAATCGATATTCCACCAAATTCAACAAATTTTCTTTTTACTATATGCTTTTTTTCTCTGTTTATATACATTGATAAAGATTTTAACAACAGATTTTCCCTGGAATAATATTGTCATTTAGAAAAAATGACATCATTTCACAGTAAACAGTGAAAATTATCAATAATTTTCACTGATAATTTTCACTATTTGAAACAGTGAAATTATCAATTTTAATTCACTGATATTTCTCTATAAACCATCGGAAAGCACAAAATAAATTTGTAAAGCCAATTTTTACACATGCAAGGACATGTGTATGTAATAATTCATAGACACTGTCATTATTCTAAAAATGTATGATCGCAAAGCTCTATTTGGCAGAGCCCTGGACTTCAAAGACAATTATCATGTGTGCGTCCCAAGCACAGTCACATTGGTGGTGAAATTATCATGAAATTACTTCTAATGCCATTTTCGCACATCAGATGATATGCAATACCTGTAATGTTGTTATTTTCCAAAATATCAATTTAATATACTATGATTCAAGTATGCAAGTTGAAAATTATAGGAAGTTATTTTAGTTATTAATAAACAAACATCATTACAATAATGTTATGAGTATATCTTGTTGTTTTTTTTTCAATAAAAAATGATACATACATTTCCTTTTCTTGTTGACCCTTTTCATTACGGTGTCTGTGCTTTTTGTTCTGGAGCCGTATTCATCAATAATAAACTCAAACTTGGACTCAAGCTCAGACTTTGACTCAGACTTAGACTTACTAAAGACAGACTCAGGATTCGTATTCACGAACGCGTTTGGAAATAGACTTCAATAAGATTGATTTTTTTTCTGACGTCACGTCTAAGCGAGCACTCTAGTAGAGAAAACGCGCCAAATAGTGTCATAAATTGCAGAAGACATTTCTGATACAAATTATATTATAAGATGGAGTGTTTGTCTGAGGAAAATGTTATGAAGCGTCAGAAGGCTCCAGATTGGACCGAGCCAGCAGAAATTGTGTTGAATGCGCTGGTTCGGGACCACTGGAACCTTCTATTCGGCGATTATAAGGGGATAGGAGCGGAAAAAATTTCGGTACTCAGAAGAAAGAAATGGGACGAGATTGGGAGCAGGTTGTCATTGTAAGTTAAATGTTATTTTTGTTATCTGCCTTATATTTTTATATTATATTTAATAGCATATGATTGGATTTGCTACCGATAGCGTTTTTGATAGCGCCGCATAATACACTATGTAAATAAGGGGCATAACCACTCAACAAATTGTACTTACGGATTTCGGATGTGATTGTGAAATGTGTTTTAGTTTCAAACACATGTTATGAGTATGGTGCAGTTGCACGTTCTTTGTTTCCTAAATTTGCACACGTGAATTATTATTTTAGTATTAATAATGAATATTTGTGCAATCACGGATAAATGTACCATTTAAGAAGGGCTATTGTTTTACTTTTCATCTCGTACCCTGTTAGATCCGTACCCATGTGTGTTTTATTCGTACCCGTAAACAATCTTCACATTTCTTAATGAACTTTTCATTTACTACAAGTTTACATCGATTTCTAATACCCTGTATCTCGTGTATATTTAACTAATCAACAGCCATGATGGTAAACATGAAGTGTAGTGTGCACTACTAATGTATTTACTATAATATCTACACACATACCATTGTATTTATTGAAATTTTTAGAGAATTCGGAGTCGCAAGAACTGGCGAACAGTGCCGGAAGAAATTCCAAAATTCAAAAGCTCGGTGTAAGTTGTCATAAATTTATTTTTTTTATGCTTTCATCTCATGTTTGTGTATTTAATTTGTTGAAAAAGTATTAATACATGAAACTTGCAGTTTGTTTCAATATTACTACATGTTGAACCTAATATGCATTTTCTATGTGATAAAATCATAATGAATATTTTTAAAAATCGACTTTTATTGTTAAATGTAACATAAATATTAATATTCTTTTTGTAATTGAAAAAATGTGGTAAAAAGATCTGACACTTAATTATTCATATGATTATTAATTAAACTTCTCCATAAAGTATATTAGTTTACAGTGCGAATTTCATGGTACACGGATTCAGTCATTACTGGATCGCTTAGGTCTTTATCGGATTACATGTGTATGGTGTTATTTCTTAAAATTTTACCCAGCATTTGTGAAAAATATTGAAAGATATGCACATTTCCAGAAAGGTAAATTATTTCTGCGTTCAATTAGACTAAGTTCATAAAAATCGCTGCATATTTGATGAAGTAATGGCTGTTAAAAGGGATGCACCCTATATTCGGGTTATTTTGAGTTGATTACCTTGTTATAAATAAATTTCATAGTGAAAAATATGTATTCAGAGAACTCAACTTTTCAAAATAATTTGATTATTTTACATTTGAAATGATGTTTTTACTAATAAATATCATAGCCACACGCTAACCACCTGTGTATTGGACATCTTCAATTGAGTTTTTATGTATTTTGAGACAATCCCCATATTCCTGAATATGTGTCACAAGTTCACCACATGTACATTATTCACTAAATCACAAGTTGCAGCTTTCATGCTTATTGTATATGGTACACATCAATTTGGTGCATACATAACATGACCTTGTTTTGCTTTCCAAAAAAGAAACAGTTGTTAATATTGACACAGGTCAACAACAACATGAATCGACTGAACAATGATAGGCTTTTAACATTAATAAACGTAAATAAAAGTATTTTGCAATTAACTGTTAACCTATCCGTTACTAACTTCTTCCAATGTAGACATAAAAAAGGTCGGAGAAATGAGGCACCCAACAACAGGCGGTGGCGATGCAGTTCAATTAACATCGTCGGAGGAGGTGCTTGCCTCCACGATGCAAGGCCACCCTGTTGTTCAGGGCCTAACAGGGGGTGTAGACTCAGACGGTAACCATTTATTATTTAAAAATGAAGTTATTATTTAAAAATGAAGTTAAGTAATGGACAGTAATTATTATCCTGCCAAAGGCGGAGGGATATTGTTTTTGCGTGGTACGTCCGTCCTTCTGTCCGTCCTTCCGTCCGTTTGTTTATCTCTTATACGTCAAAGTGTCAACCATTTTAGGCTGCAAGGGCTGAGTTTGTTTGATATCTGAGATATGTTTGGGAAGAGTTCTGAGTCTATGTGTCTGACTCTGTTTATATATGATTATTATTATTTAATATTTTTATTTTATTTTCAAAGCCTTAAACAAGTAGATTTTTCATAATTTATATACTACATAGTATTGCAATAACTGTGTATGACTGTATTGAAATGATGTATCTTTGGCTATCATTATTAATAATTTATTAATATTTTGTAGCATTTTATATATTCTGAGTTGGTGATATATACCGGTAGCCAGTATTTTGTAACATGTTCACTGAGCTGACTGTTAAAGCGACTCTTTGAAATAATAAATCCACTTTTTTGTAACAAAATGCATTGTCATTTAATGCCACACCTAAAGTAACAACACAATTAAACATAATAATCAACTTATTATATCTTTTTATTGATCATATATATGTTTTTTTAGTTGTTGCATCACAGACAAGGATTTGGGCACTGGCAACCGGGAGCAATCCGGAACAGAAAGGTACATTAAAAAATCACCATATACCAAACCATACATGTACATAACATTAATTGCAGATTACGCTTCTATTTAAATCCGTGCATTCAATAATTTATCATTGTTTGTATTATAAACTGTTATTACTTTAAATCAAATTTAAAAAACAACAGCAGCGATAAAATACAAAAAAATTCATCTTGTTCCTTATTATTAACAACAAATAACACACAATGCTGCAATAACTGTTTTCTTTATCAACAAATAATAACATCATTATTTTGTCCATATTAAATAATCTTTGCATTTACTGTTGTCACAGATGCATCAAATCTATGCATAGTTGTAACTGTACAAATATTATTAATGAGAATAAGTGTATGCTTTTTTAGCTGAGTGTAAAATGTAACACTTTTGTGTCCAGAAGCATATTGGCGGGGAATATCAATTCAACAAATTTGCTTGATAAAACTTGCAATTGCATACTTTCTTAGTTTAGTAAAAAACGATAATTATAGGAACAGCCATCTGCTATTTCTGTATTGTAATTTTTAATGAATGTAGTCATGAACTAGGATTAATCATTTGTATTATGTATAATTTCAGAACAAATGACCGTGGACACACAACTGGAGAACAAAAACGATTGTAAGTTATAACATTTTCTTTTTAATGCATTGCATTATTTCATTACTAAATTACACCAGAATTTAAATACATTTATTTCAAAAAAATGAATAATCATAACTTTATTAGCTCATCTATTTTTTGAAAAAAAATTATGAGCTATTGTCATCACCTTGGCGTCGGCGTCGGCGTCCGGTTAAGTTTTGCGTTTAGGTCCACTTTTCTCAGAAAGTATCAATGCTATTGCATTCAAACTTGGTACAATTACTTACTATCATGAGTGGACTGGGCAGGCAAAGTTAGATAACTCTGGCGTGCATTTTGACAAAATTATGTGCCCTTTTTATACTTAAAAAATTGAAAATTTTGGTTAAGTTTTGCGTTTAGTTCCACTTTTCTCAGTAAGTATCAATGCTATTGCATTCAAACTTGGTACACTTACTTACTATCATGAGGGGACTGGGCAGGCAAAGTTAGATAACTCTGGCATGCATTTTGACAGAATTATGTGCCCTTTTTATACTTAGAAAATTGACAATTTTGGTTAAGTTTTGTGTTTAGGTTGATTTCATTCCTAAAGCATCAAAGCTATTGCTTTCATACTTGCAGCACTTACTAACTATCATAAGGGGACTGTGCAGGCAAAGTAATGTAACTCTGACTGGCATTTTGACAGAATTATGTGCCCTTTTTATACTTAGAATACTTTTATACCCCCCCACCCCACCACCCACAATTTTTTTTTTTTTTTTTTTTTTAATTTTTTTAAGATCATCTCACAAATTACCACCACACCCTCACACTATACCCCCCCCCATTTTTTTTAAAACGGTTATGTTTGAAATACCGTCCAACTATCGCACCCAAACCCCCCCCCCCCCCCCCCCCCATCGCCCCCCAAACCCCCCCCCCCCCCCGCGCTTTTTTTTTTTTCGCTTTTTGGAAGATAATGTAATAAATGTCCACAACCCCACACTATACACCCCTCTTCACTCCACTCCTCCCTCCTTTGTGATTGAAAATGAGAGTCCCTTCACCTTTAAAAAGAAAATAGATGAGCGGTCTGCACCCGCAAGGCGGTGCTCTTGTTTTTAATTTGTCTTCATGACTGAAAATATGAGATTTTCATGTTCGTGATAGCCCGCCAAATTCGTCCGTCCGTCAGTCGCCCGTTCATGTTTCAATTATATCCCATTCAGGGGTAAATGTGTGCTAACACGTTAATAATGAAAAAAAATCTCTGATACGGTAAGGAATAGAGTATCTGTCTGTAGAAAAAAACATGAGTCAAGTTAGCGTTATAGAACCATCGTAGCCCTCTTGTGATTTGAATAACATTGTTCATGTTGTGTTTCAGTGGAAAACGACGGTAAAGAACATGGAGAAAAGGAAGGTGTGTTACAGTGTACATACAATTGCTCAGTCAAACATGTTGCAATAACCTGTAAATAAAATACAACTTCCTCATTCCGCAAAGAAAGCGCCCTATGTTAATCAATCTGTCTGTTCGTCTGTGTGGTCACCTTACAACCATTGTCCTAGCCTTATATAAAAATTAATGTTACGAGCGTTATTCCATTTGAAAACGTAACTTCATTATAGGCTGTCCGGCTAGCGCAGTGGTTGGCACACTCGCTTCTCATCTAGGCGACCCTGGTTCGAACTTCGCTGCCGGCGCATGTTAGTTTGATTGGTGGCGGAGAGGTGGGGTTTATTTTCAGTAAAAAAACTTTATACCACAATAACTCTAATTGTAACGATTACATAGTTGTATTTAATTTCATCATTCAACATACACATATTTTTATCATTTACACAGGACGCACTGAACCAGTCGAACGTGGACTGAAAAGAAAGGAATGTAAGATTTTCATATAAATATAGATTTAAGAGATTGATTAAATGATGTTCAAACTTTAGTAAGTCATGAAACAATTTAAATATCAATAACTTTTAACTTATGAAAACATTGCAGTCAACAAGTCAAAATTAAAAAAAAACATCAAACAATATCTTATGAACAGTGAAAATGCATGACAATGTAACATCATGTTTAAAATCCTATATCATTTACAGCATTCTCAAAGAAGTCGGACAAGAGGCGCACCATAACTGAGAGCAGCATCGACTGCCTAACGTCTGAAGATCTGCGAGTAGACATTAAGAAAATTAACATAGAAATTGAGAAACTAAATCATGAAATTGAGAAAATTATACTGGAAAAGCAACTTGTTAAGTTAAAAATCAAAAACGAGGAAAATTATGCCATTTATCTACAGTCTAAGACCATGTATTACAATGCAAAGGTGTTAGGTAACTTATAGAATTCGATTTGACTTAAGGCGTAAAAAGTTGTTTGTAAAGTTAAAAAGTTAAAAAAAAAGTGTAAGGATTTTATTATTATTAAATGATTGATTGACTCACGTCATTTATTTATTATGCCCCTCTTCGAGGCTGTTTGATTAAAAATATTGCAAACTTGTTTTGGTTAAATATTTATCTGTATATCATGAAACACATTCGATACACCCCTTGAACAGTTTTCATATAATGTATGAAGGTACTTTGAAAAGGAGAATGTTACACATTTTACATGTATAGTGTTTCTTAAACAGTATGACTGCAAAAAATACATTTACAGGTAATAAAAGGAAAATGAATAGCTAATTATGCAATAAGCATATTTAGTTCATCTTCAGTTTCTTTCCTTTCTTACAATCTACTGAAACATGTTTCAGTAATGAAATGCCGCATAGCGCGTCCGTCCACATTGTCAGGCGGATTGGCTACAGGTTGTGCTGCTTCATAGGCATCAATTTCAGGGATCTCGACTGAGTCGTTGCGCGCAATTCCAATATTGTGCAGAACGATGCATGCACTAATGTGCTGTACAGCCCTTGTTGGTGTTGCGCGGATCTTGCGTCCCAATATTCCGAATCGGTTCTTTAACATCCCGAATGTCTGTTCAATCATCACTCTTGTTCTACAGAGTGACCTGTTGAATCTGTCTTCGGACTGGTTCACTGGTCGTAAATAGGGTGTCAGCAAATAGCGAGAACAACCATACCCGCTGTCTCCGATGAGTAGGCCAGCATGCTGTCCTGTATTAAATAGATTAAGACGGGTTAATTACTATCATTAAAGTTAAATCGATATACTTGACTACGACACGGAACATCACACAATAATACAGTACGCATATACGGCACATCTTTTAGCTAGTCCATTGGCTTCAACGCCTGAACGAAACTTCTTTAATATAGAAAATAATAGACATGCTTAGCACTCGACAAGCCTCGTTCGTTGTCCTTATTTGCACAATATGTACACTACCAGACTAACTTTCTATGTAATATGATTTCATAAAACATATATGCGAAAAGAAACGGGGCGAATGTTTAAAAGCTGACCGTTTTCAAACTGGTTCCGGAGTTCACAATTCCTCCATATCCTTGCGTCGTGTGTTCTTCCCGGCCAGTTCGCTGTGAAACTTGTTATCTTGTAGTCTGCATCACAGATCGCCTGAAACAAAATAAATGCATACGAATTCGACTATCGCATCCAGGGGACCGGACCTTACATTATTTTCAATAGAAACAAGTACTTTTTATCTCATGATATTTTTTAATTGACAATTTTAAATCACAAAAATAACTATATTATACATAACCAAACAGAAAATACCTAAATCAAGTTAACAAATGCCATGACCGTGACGTTCAACTTTGAATATCGAAGTTTAACGACTTTAATGCATTATCTTGATGTGTACTGCACCTGTACGTTAATGGTCGGGATCCCTTTCCGTCCAATGAAATCTTCTACATTTTCATTTGGTTTCTTTATGTTTATGTGCGTGCAGTCTATGCATCCAAGCGCATTAGGGAAACCTGAAATTTGTTTTTATTAAAATTAATGTTAAAAAATGAACTTTGACATAAATGTAAATGAAATCAATTTAAAAAATAGCCGACAACGACCGATTTAGCGTTAAATTTCCCTGGTACGGTAATGTAAGTATACTCGGGGTACATGTAAGTAGTACCCGAGCCGACAATGACCAAGCGAGCATCAGTAACTAAAGTTCCGGTTTCAATATTTATTTATTCAGAAATTTCGAGGTAAAATGCTTAAACAGAAAATAAAAATTAATTTATAAAATTACTATTTATTTATTTAATGAAATTATTGTCATTTCGATCCATTAAAGCACAGTCAAAACTTTCGCAGAAAATACAGTCTAACTGAAACCACTTACGACTGACTTATTTACGAACCGACTGACTCGCGACAAAATGGTCCAAAATAATATAAATTATACTCATAATTAAGTTTAACAACAATAAAAACCAAAACTTACAACATGTGGGGGGGGGGGGGGGTTTAAGATTAAATTTGGACATTGTTCAACAAAACGCTATCCTTGCTTGCCACAATCTCCCAGTTATATTTGGTTATATCATACTTAAATGTGTGGGCATTTTAACACTGACAAACAACATGAGTTTTGAAAACATGCAATCAATCGTTGAATACACGATTTTTACTTAATTTCCAAGAACCTCTAACCATAATTAGCGTTTGCATTAAAAACCATTGCTCAATCATTTAATATTATAAATATATACGAACAATCATATAAAAAAATATAAACCGCCGCGGGGAGCGAACTACCAAAAGAGGAACTTGTGAACAATGTAGATCTGACGCTGTACCAACTGCGCTATAACATTTCCAATAATTATTGGAAATTATTAACGTTTAGTATTCGAAAGTTAAGTGAATTGAATACACACAATCTTAAAATAGATTGTAAGTAGTCTTTAAATCAAACTATAAATTGTGTAATATTTCATATTATAACAAAATTCGCATGTTGTGTTATGTCAATTAATTGAAAAATTTAAGGATACAGTAAAATGGGATTAAAACATGCATAAATCTAGTTCATTTGAAAGAATTGAAACTTTAAAATATCAATAGCGTTGGAGGCTATAAATATAAATGTTTGTAAACAAAAACAGGACGCTAGCTAACTGAATGGATGACCACTAAAATGTTTTTTTTCCTTCACATACCGGCTATGGCTCCAAGCCCTTGCTTCACACGGGCGGCGTCTATTCCAGTCGGGAACTTGACGAAGTCCGACACTTTTGCGGCCAATATAGCACTGACCTGTGCACAGACCCTACAAACTGTAGCCTGTGACAGACCAGTGCTGTCAGCCACGGTGAGCTGCAGGTCCCCGCTAGCAACGTACCGCAGGTAGGTGCACACCGATAGTGCCACTGGGATCGGCAAACTTCTATTTGTGTGTCTCTCTACGTCAAAGCAAATTTCGCATATGAATTGGAGAGTGTCTCTCGTAAATCGAAACCGCTTGTAAAGTTCGACATCTCTGTATATTTCCAGCGGATTTGTACGATCTAAAAACACTCTCTCTACGCGCAAGCGCCGATTATTTCTACACCGACGTAGATTCCTATGGGCAGCGGCCATGTTGGTTTAGCTACGTGCTTAGAACGTTACGTCGCGACTACACGTACGTAAGTCTACAAATAGTAGACTCAGAATTTTAGACTCAGGCTTATGAGTCTGAGTCTAAAACTGGGATGATTTCAGTTTCGTGAATTAACTTTTTTTAAACTGAGTCTGAGTCTGAGTCTGAAACTTAGCGTAAGTCTAAAAAAATAGACTTACGGATATTGGTGAATACGGCTCCTGGAAATAAGAAAGCAATTTAGTTTTCGAAAAGCTATACAAATGTATACATACATTTTGGAATATAACTATATATATATATTTAAGCAATGTTTTAGCAAAGTGCAATTCATTCATAGAAAGCTTAAGAAATAGTTTCAATAAATTTAGTTAAAATAATCTAAATAGACAACACATAGATTGAAGAAATGTATCATTGTTTGTCAATATTAACATTAATTGATCAGCGATTGTTATGAAGAAATGTATCATTGCCAATACTAACATTGATTGATCAGTGATCGATACATTATTTAAGTATTTTTGTGCCATAATAATGCATAATTTCTAATCTTCCGAGATTGGTGAACAGGATTCACTGTCTGAATCTTCGAAGAAACCTCCAGGTTTATCTAAAGAAACAAAAAACGTACAAACACACATATGACCATAAAACAGGTGTGTTTTGTATGTGTATTTTTTTTTATTAGCTCATCTATTTTTTGAAAAAAAAATATGAGCTATTGTCATCACCTTGGCGTCGGCGTCGGCGTTGGCGTTGGCGTCCGGTTAAGTTTTGCGTTTAGGTCCACTTTTCTCAGAAAGTATCAATGCTATTGCATTCAAACTTGGTACACTTACTTACTATCATGAGGGGACTAGGCAGGCAAAGTTAGATAACTCTGGCGTGCATTTTGACAGAATTATGTGCCCTTTTTATACTTAAAAAATTGAAAATTTTGGTTAAGTTTTGCGTTTAGTTCCACTTTTCTCAGTAAGTATCAATGCTATTGCATTCAAACTTGGTACACTTACTTACTATCATGAGGGGACTGGGCAGGCAAAGTTAGATAACTCTGGCATGCATTTTGACAGAATTATGTGCCCTTTTTATACTTAGAAAATTGACAATTTTGGTTAAGTTTTGTGTTTAGGTCCATTTTATTCCTTAAGCATCAAAGCTATTGCGTTCATACTTGCAACACTTACTAACTATCATAAGGGGACTGTGCAGGCAAAGTAATGTAACTCTGACTGGCATTTTGACAGAATTATGTGCCCTTTTTATACTTAGAAAATTGAAAATTTGATTAAGTTTTGTGTTTAGGTCCACTTTATTCCTACAGTATCAAAGCTATTGCTTTCATACTTGCAAGATTTATGAACTATCATAAGGGGACGGTGCAGGCAAAGTTATGTAACTCTGACTGGCATTTGGACGGAATTATGGGCCCTTTATACTTAGAAAATTGAAAATTTGGTTAAGATTTATGTTTTGGTCACTTTACCCCTAAAGTATCATAGATATTGCTTTCATACTTGGAACACTCACAAACTATCATAAGGGTACAGTAAAAGGACAAGTTGCATAACTCTGGTTGTCATTGTTACGGAATTATGGCCCTTTTTTGACTTAGTAACTTTTAATATATGGTTAAATTTTGTGTTTCGATCCACTCGAAGTATCAAGGCTATTGCTTTCAAACTTCAAATACTTACATGCTATCATGAGGTTACTGTACCTGGCAACTTGAATTTTACTTTGACCTTTGAATGACCTTGACTCTCAAGGTCAAATTATTAAATTTTGCTAAAATTGCCATAACTTCTTTATTTATGATTAGATTTGATTGATACTATGATGAAACTACTCTTACCTGACATACCACAATAGACTTCACCCAAACCATCCCCCGTGCCCTCCCCCCCCCTCCCCCCCCCCCCCTAATTTTTTTTTTTTTTTTTTTTTTTTTTTTTTTTTTTTTTAAGATCATCTCACAAATGACCACCACACCCTCACACTATACCCCCACCCCACCCCCCCACCCCACCCCCCCCCCCAAATTTTTTTTTTTTTTTATTTATTTTTTTTTTTTAAGATCATCTCACAAATTATCACCACACCCTCACACTATACCCCCCCCCCCCGATTTTTTTTTTTTTTTTTTTTTTTCGCTTTTTTGGAAGATAATGTAATAAATGTCCACAACCCCACACTATACACCCCTCTTCACTCCACTCCTCCCTCCTTTGTGATTGAAAATGAGAGTCCCTTCACCTTTAAAAAGAAAATAGATGAGCGGTCTGCACCCGCAAGGCGGTGCTCTTGTTTGAAGATAAAACAATATAACACAACAAAAGTATTTTTTCTTAATTTAATAACTTTTAATGAGCTTGTTTAAGGCAGTGAGTCTACTTTTTATAATATAAATGTGTTACTGTTTGGTTATGTCATATAATGTGTAAATATTAATTAATGTTTTTCATCACGAAAATAAATACCGTAGGTTGCTTGATAATTTAAATAAAATCGTGATGTTGATATATTTTAGTTATACATGTACAAACAAACGTACAGAATCCATAATAAATTTACAATTACAGGTTAAATAAAATCTTAGCGAAGTTGGAACAGTAAAGATGTAACATTCTGTCTAACACGCGAAGCCTTCCTGGCCCGAGCTGACAATAGAGGTCGCACGTAATCACGCAAGTAGTCGCGCCGTGGCGTGCTGCAGATAATTCAGGAGCGAGCAGCTGCAATAGACGGCCGGTGTTCGTGAAGAGGAAACCTGGGTTCTTCAATTAACACAAAGAGGTTTTTTCACCGTCGCTGCATGTCTTCGCCATGATAACGGAGTTACTCGCCGGGGTACGACCATTGAAGTGTTCTGAGATGATACATTCCAAATCCTGAAATATTTAAATACGCGTTAATCAATCGATACTTTATATATATCGGTATATTTAAAGCAACAATGAAGTGGCAATTAAATAATGATTGTATTCTTTTAAATGCACATACTAACACATAAAATATGTAGGAAATTCAACGATTCGAACCAATGCTTAGATCAATCCAAAACGTGTTCAGACTACTGCTATACCGACTGCGCTATTCACTCTGCATTACGTTAAGGAGTATTGTAACTACTATCTAAATTCTATCCATACGGTATGTTGAAAAAATATCATTTTGAATATCCACACAGAAATGCTTATTAATATGTCCATTATTGCTTCTTAAACTTTAGATTTTAATTATAATGGCTAGTAGATAGAAGTCACATGCTTTTTTAATATTATTGTAAACACCCATTTAAGATGCTTTAAATATGAGATAAACTTACATACAATTTTCAAACGACAACTCATATTACACACTAAATACTGTTTTCAAAATATCGTAATAGTTAGTTATTGTCCGACACTATAATTATACGACCAACCAAAGTTTCTTTCATTCAATGATCCAGTGCAAAACAATACGTGTTTCTTAATCAGGTTTAAATAAATAATGTCCAAAAAGTAGTCAGTGACGATTGTGTGAAAACATAATATAAATAAATATATAATATAGTGTTAAGGCTCTTACCTCAAGTTCGGCATCCATTCCATAAGTTTTTAATTTTCAAACGAAATCAAACACATGTGTACACAAATATCTCACGCACAAATACAAATACATTTTTCGCAAAAAATTATGACGTAATGAAAATGACGATTTGCCATGACGTCGTCGATGTCATTTGTGCTGGTTTTCTAATGGCGCGTTAACATAATACCACATGGATGTTTTGTATCTATCATGTATTATTTTTCCATAATGTAAATTCAAACATGCTATATGTTTCCATAGTTGGTTCCCGCAATGTGTGCTAACAATTTTTGTTAAATATGTTTAGTTGTAGGCTATGTATGTTTGTGAGAAATGAAAAAAAGTGTTAGTCAAAACAATAATAGCAAATCATTTTCCCATTGTGCATTTTCAGGACAAGCTGTAACTTAAATCACCTATGTGGTATTTTATTTTATTATGGGAGTTTTGTGTCAATAATTTGCAATAGCTGGAATTATAATCGTTTACTAATACAAAATTTAAAAGAAATGAGTGTTTATTTTTGTTTTTTCTTACATTCAGTTGATAAATAATTCCTTAAAGCGGGTATATACGATTTTTAAATGTGCTGAATTGTAAAATATTGATACAAATATGTTATAATAACACACAATATGCAAGAAAAATGATACATTTAAGACGAATTTCATAAAATACAGCAAATACAAATTAGCGCCCCGAGCCGATTGTGACGAAGATAATTCGTAATTATTTTCCTACAATAATCGATGCATTCGTCTTTTTAGTAAGTGTTCGTGTGTCGTATGAATCGATATCGCTGCAGGAATTTCAAATGAACCGTTAAACTAAATTTAGATTCACATCGTACATGCATGATATACATGCTGGCGAATTCGGCTGTACAGCCTTTTTCGATTTCAGAATTAAATATCTGGCTTATTTAGCATTTTTCGACACATGTTCTTCTTAACTTTTATTTTAGTTTATATTGAAATATATGTATAATAAGTTTTTACACATTTTATATTAATTAATAAATATTTGACAAGATCGTATATACCCGCTTTAAATTTCTAAATTTTTAATGTGCATTTTGATATAAGTTTGCATAGAAAAAAAATGATGCATTAGGCTCTGTTAGGTATTTACTAATATCAATTGATTAATCAATGAAGACAACTACAACTTTCACGTGTTATGTAATTATTTTAATATCGATTTATGAATTAAAATGCAACAAGTAAGACATTTAGATCAATATATTTTATTTATATAAAAAAAAAAAAATTGTACTATTTTCCAATGTTGCTGTGGAATTAAAAAAAACAAGAGCTGTGTTTGTGAAACACAATGCTCCCCACTGCGCTTTGAAGCTGCATGGCAGCTATTTAAGACACATTTACTAATTTTGAATGTAAAGGTAACAGTGACAATGACCTTTGACCTAGTGACCTCAAACCATGTCTGATTGTAGATCTCAATGAGATGCACGTACATGTGATTTTTAAAGAACATAGACCCACAAGTTTTCATTTTATGAGCAAGGTTAAAGTTTTGGGACAGACAAACACTTAAAATGAGTCAATCACAGACAGACAGGTTAAAAACAATATACCCCCTGATCATTCAATCTGGGGTAATAAAAATGTACAGAACATTTGGAAATTTTACCTATTGTGAGGAATGTGTGAACGCCCCCAGTGATACCCATTGTGATGCAGTCTAGGAGTACAGACAGGACCTGAAAATTACTTACACATTTTTTTTGTACGCAAATCATTGAGGTACCAAATTGTTTCCTCATAATGTATCAATCTTCAATAAGGAATTTTTCAAACGTGAACATATCTGTTATGAGTAAAGATATTGATTTAAAATTTTACATACGATCATTTTACTGCATTCTATGCAAGCTCACAATATTATCATTCATGTTGATTGGACGCTGTAGAACGTGGGGTAGGTGTGGTTCCTTATTTTTGCATGTGAAAATTTTGAAACGCGATTTAATTCTAGTTTTATTTCAGTTTAATTTTTTAGGCGTGTTCTTACAAAAGGAAAACAAAAAAATAATTTACAAAACAATAAAGCTCATATGAATATTCAGGAGCGCAATCGCTCACTTTGCATTTAATAGTCTACCTTTCCCTTGTTGCTGAAGCATACCATAGTAACGGATGAATGATTTTAGCATTTGCTTGCATATATTGTATTTAAATGGACACAAGTGCAATTTTAAATAAAAAATATTACCCATTACTGAGATATGTAGGTTTTTAAAGTGTTGAGTTAGGAAAATCACCAAGTGTAGTTAAAGGCGACATACATATTATTCCAATTTAATTTCAATGTCATAATTATAGGCAAGTTTTTACCCAATAAAAACATAACATCAATTAAAGAAAAGCCACAATGGCTCGTATGAATATTCAGGAGCGAAATGGCTAAGTTGGCATGTTATTGAGACATGTAAGTTTATGCGTTTTACTTTTTTATATTGTTGTTATTTAACGCTATACAAGTTTGCGAATTTTACTTTTGAAGTGACGTTTTAAATTTGTTAAGTTGTACATATAATTATTTTTCAATTTTATTCAAACTTTCAGGCATTATCAGATATGTGTTGAATTATTCTCGGTCCAAATTTCAACACAAGCCGTTAAAAAATAAGGGAGCTATATTGATATGATTAAGTGATGCGTTTGAAAAGTCTCCATGTGTTCAATCCAGGGTACGTTACGTTACTTCCGCCTGTGATCTTTGATATACACCAAAGTGTGAACACTTACGGTGAAAATACGATAGATCATACCAACTGTACAAGTTGAGCTCTCTAAAGTTTAACTGAACAGTGTGTGGCTGAAAACTGCATATTCTTTCAGAAGAATAATATTTCCATATGTCGAGACTCAACTGTCAAAATAACAAATATGGCCGACTTGGAGACTATTCAAAACGGTTAAAACGGCCAACATTATTACGGTCTTGGAGAAAAACAAACACATTTCAAACAGAAAATTACAGATATATAATTACAATGAACTCAAATACACAAATACCTTTTCCTGTAAGGCCGACAAGGGCTTTGGTGGCGGCCCTCCCCCAGTCTGCACTACCACAGACTTGATAGCCATTGTTTTTGTTGCGGACTGTAATAATTTAATTAAATTTCAACGTTCATACATATCGCTTTTATTTCATTTAAAGATTGTTATACGGATTACAATGATCGTAAATTCGTCTTTAACTAAAAATGTTTTATTACTTTTATATCTGACCACTTCTTCTTCACCTTCTTCGGTGGTCTCACACACGTTCCTACGCTGTTTACTCTGAATGTAAATAAACATTTATCACTCAGAAAAAATACAAAAATACTTTATTAAATGAATTGTATTAAATGCTGATCTTTAATTTCTAGTATTTAATATAAACACACAATTAACTATTAACCTAATATGAAGTCAAAATGACTCAAATAAAAATATGATCATGATAATATGATATTTCAAAAATCTATAATATGGTTTTGGATATGTCAACAACAAACCTCTCAGTTACTCTATTCCAGAATACCGCATTCATCTCGCCGAGCGATTTTCCCGAACATTGATCAATCAACACCTCAATCTCTTCGCACCAGTTTGATGCTCGGGCGGCCATCTTATCTAACAATCGTCTGACATAGCGCGCCAACTAACTTCAGAGTGTTTTACAACCTCCGTTTGAAGATCGCAGACTGGTTTAACGCTCGTTTAATTCGTAAGAATTCTTAAGTCTGCGAACGTGTTTATGAAACGTTCATACGTATTGGCGTAAGAACGTTCGTAAGTATTTATCGCATAATACTTACGTAAAACTTAAGAATTGTTTATGAAACGGGGCCATTATGCACGTCATTTCATTTTGTTCCTACGTCAAATATTCTGGTTGCTATGGCAACAAATATATATATATATTGTATGTCTGTGTATCTGGTTGTTCAGGCATATCTTTCTCCATATATAAATATATATATATATATATATATATATATATATATATATATATATATATATATAATATATATATATATATATATATATATATACATATATATATATATATATATATATATAATCCGACAATGGTTGAGCCGGTTGGGGACATATATTGCTTGGCAAAAGTCTTGTTGGTATATTAAATGCTGAGCTTGTGGTGTTTTGCATACTTTTACCTTAAATGTTACCGTGCAATCAATTATGTTTTTTAACTGCTTATGATCATGGATACAACACACAATGGAACATGCCAATACTCCTGCTTATGTAGAATCTGTTAAGCTCTTACACTTACTTACATGTATGCTTTGAAACTAATTTTACTTAACCCTTTACTCCATGCATACTCATTTTAACACATTTGCAAACGGAATAGAATTAAACGGAATAAGGCTCTGTTTGTTTATACAATTATAATAAAAATATAATTCTTCAGTATTGCCTGTGGTGAGAACATTCTTTGTTTTAGTACTTGTACAAGAATACTTATATATATATTCATAGTGGGTGAAGTTTGGTAAATATTCATGGAGGAAAGGCTTAATACTAAGGGCTTTTGTACTTTGCTTTATAGGATTAACAGTGTATGTTTTAAATGTCATGTTCATTATTGTATTCCATTATGTAAATTGATGTTAAATGAGAAATACAAATTGCAGAAGCCTGTATTTCAAGGATGCACAGAACAATACATTCTCTCAGCATCAGATGGACTAGGATATGTATTAATTTAACGGTAATTCCGGCTGAAAATGGTAATACTGTTCTTATTTAGCCCTACCTTTTAACAGTAAAAATCTCTACTTTGCCCTACTTTTTGCTAAAATCTTGCCCTACTTTTGCCTTAGTTTTGTGTGGAGAGGCAGTAGAAAGCCTGGATGCTTGCCAGTCATATAACGCTGTTGTACGCTCATGTATTTTGCAAGATTTCTTTTGCATCTTCGCTCTTACACTTTTCTCCACTCATTGCAGGAAAAATAACATTTCTACTTTGAATGTTTTCATCGTATCTGCGTTTTGTGTTGTTTTTTGTTTAATGCTGATTTTATATCAGCAAGTACACTGGTTGATAGGGATTCGTCGCTGAAAAACATCTTTAAGATTTTTTACTGTAGGCGATTTTGTTTTCAAATACGAAGCCATTAACTAACAAAGTCTAAATAAAAAAATGTTATTATCGCGAGGAACAATACTTCATTGATAAAATCGCCAAGAAGAAATAATTAAAAAGCGCGCAGCGGGATACGTACAATTTAATCATAAATATTTAAACACCGATATCTACAGAGTACAGTGGTATCCGTATACCACTTACTGTTTTTGACCCGACTCCTATTCCTGGACGTATCGACTTATACTCGTTTTGTTCAATATATTCAGACAAAAAAAAGTGTAGGCAATGTACTTCACAGTATATGGCACAGTTTTACGTGCTGACCGTATAAGGGTTTCCTAATAGGGTCTTTCTATTACACTGTGCATCGAGTCAGATTGCATGTGGGTGTGCCACTTTTCTAGGTATTTGTGTTCTAAAACGACCTGTTTACGTTTGCGAAAGCTGATAGTGCTTTAGGAAGTTTAGCATTTCTATTCTGGTATCCACATCCGTCTTTATATATTATAACCTTTTCAGTTCCTGTAAGCACATGGTTGTGTAGGTAGTTGAGACCATTGTCCAGGCATGGCACGAGAAAAAGCAGGAGCTGCTCTCTGTACTCTCCAACAACCAGGACGCTGTCAGGAAACTCATTGAGGCCCGGAAGGTACATTCCCGTAATTATTCGGATTACAGCTGAACAAGTTTTCTTGTGAATTAGATTCGATAAATTTGTATGTGGATCTCTTTTTTGCAACTATTGTGTGCATTACTTGTTGAAACTATCGGTTTGTTAGCAAAAATTATACAAGAAATAAGCATAAATATTCTTTATGTTGGTCAAAGCTTTGGCATTGGGCACGTTCGCGATCGATATTGAAAATTCTACGAGCATTTAGAGATGTTCCTAGCGCATATTTTGTGATATTTTACATTCATTTGTGATAATGTAACACATGTATACCTTAGTGGGTGGGGTTATGTTTATTTACTGTTTGATATTTAACCTACGTTTCGAATGCTGTCTGCAGTTAAGCTATAGTATTGTATGAGACTCTTATGATAACAGACTTGAAAATTTACCTGGATTACCAGCTACGCGATTGTTTGAGTTTAAATCCAGATTTTTGTAAAGTTATTGTACACATGTTCACTTAGAGTTATTTAACCTTAGGTGGCGTTGTAGCTGAGAATGACGTCACTATTACGTAAACAATCTGCTGTCAACTGTTTTTATACTGTATTAATTTTTATTGTTTTAAAATACTATTTGCATTTAAAATAGCAAATATGCAGGTAATTTATGTAGTATTATATATTATATTGTTAATACATATTGAAATGTTATATTTTCATTGAAAAATCCAAAATTATTGGTGATTCTGTCAGTCTTCTGCTGTTCACGTTTTGACATTCTAATACTTAGCAGAATTCTGAGGTAACATAATAGAGTATAAAAGGCCGTGAGTTCTGAGTTTGAATCACTCTAACCAGAATGGTTGGGTCGGTAGATGGTAACGCAAGAATATGAGAATAAAAGAAAGACAAAAGCTTTAAAAGTTGATGGTTTGTAATTAACAACCTCATAAGAAAAAGAAATAACATACAAATATAACAGAAAAAGTTGCAGAATTATAACAGAAAACTTGCAGAATTTTAACAGTAAACTTGCAGAATTTTAACATAATTATTAACTTATAACTCTACCTTTTCTCATGTAATGTTATCATTGACATAAATGTGTGATATGATGAAAATAATAAATGATATGTTTGACAAAATTTATAAAAAGTGTTTATTTTTCACTTCTTAACTAAAAGAAATTTATCTTGACACGATTCGCTACCGCTTCCGAAGATATTTTACTTTCACAAAAGTCAGAGTCGTGACATATTTTGGTGGCAGCGAAAAATCCATGCTACCAATTTTGTATCATTTCTGCAGAATTTAAATGTTCAGATTTAATGGATTTGCATTAGAATAAATGGATAAATTATATTTGGAAAATATTTTTTTTAAACCGTTCTCAATTTTTTTAAACTATGGACAGAGATATGCTGTGAACACGACATAGAGCTCGTGAAGAAAATGATAACATTCAAATGAGGAATGAGAGGCAGAATGTTAAACATTCAAATAGTGAAGAATTACAAATTATTAACACAGATGAACATTGTTGTTCTTCTTATAATGGACAGTCACAGTGTATGACTAGTTCAAAGTTACATATGATTGCTGGCGACACTCATGATAATAAAGCAATGAGTCAAAGTATTTCAAACATTGAGGCAAAAGTTGCAAGCCTAGAGAATTCTGTATTACATGTAACCCAGGAGTTAACAAATGCTTTAAAAAATCTAGATTTGCAAAATAATAGAAATAAATCTCTTGACTCGCATAGGCAAAACAGACTTCAAAGTCACAGGTTGGCATACAGTGAGAGTGATACTGATCGTGATAGTATTGATGACCCAGATAATCTTATGTGTAAATCATCAATGCATGTTAACAGGGGAAACAAACATCCGAAATGACCTCCCTTCACCTGCAAAGAATCATGGAATGTTTGATTTAACAGATTTGAGGATGTTGCAAAAAGGCAAAGATGGACACTTGATGAAAAATTAGATGAAATATTACCTAGAATACAGGGAATAGCTGGTGAATATGTTTCAGGTCAATTGAACCGTGACACTAGGTCAGATTACAAATCTGTATGCAAAGAACTCTCAAACAGATTCAGGATAGTTGAAACCTCTAAAACATTTGGGTACAATTAAGTCATAGAAATCAAAAATGTGGGGAAACAGCTGAAGAGTATGCTGCTTAATTAAAAATGTCGTATGACAAAGCCCATGTCAATCGTGATAAAGAAACAAGAAAAGAGGATCTTTTAAAAAGATTCTTTGATGATTTAATTGATGATAAGGCTCGTTTTCATGTAGAATTCGTAAAAGAACCAAAAAATATTGATGAAGCTGTTTTTCAAACAGTATGTTTCCAAGAAACAAAACAAAAAAAAAGGTCATATAATGAAAATATTCGACACACATTAACTGATTCAGATAACAGTGATATACAATGTGATGTTGCAAGAATTGCACCAGGTAAAAATAAAACAAGGCTCATTAAGAGGTTAACAGTGTTCATGAGAACCTATCAAATAAAACAGGAACCAATGACATGGACAAATTGAGAGAAATTGTCAGAGCAGAATTGAATGCATTGACTGCCCAACAAAACCAAGTAGAATTTCACAAAAGTTGCAACACCGCACCAAAAGCCCAATTTATAAAGGATAGGTCACATACAAACAGTTACATTAAAAGCAGAATGAACAATGACAGGAAATGTTTCTATTGTCATGACCCGTCGCATATACAAAGAAATTGCCCAAAATTACAAAACATGCAAAGTCAAATAACTGAACAGTGTAAAATGCCATCAGCATTCCCATCCCAAAGTAATATGCACAAAGGCAGTGAAAATCAATGGCACCATCAAAACAACACCAATAGCTACAGTTATGCTACCCCTGGCTCATGTTTAAACTAGATAGGACTGACTTAAATGGCCAAGAGACAATCCAAAATTTTGAAGGGCAAAGTAATGTTGCTATTCCAGCAGATACAGTATTAGACTTTTACAACTGACAAAGGATCCAAAATTGTAATAATGAACAGAGAAGATTACATTGCTGAGGCCCAACGACAACTCAACAACAGCACATACTACGAGGTATTTAGTGAGAATCCACATGAACAGTTTCGAAAAGATATAGAGTATGTCGTAAAAACTATTGATTGCCAAGAAATTGATGTTAAAAAGTCTTTACCCATCAAAAGAGAGCCGTACATCGCTCTTTTATTTATAACCTAAAGTTCATAAAGTGCATGATACTAAACTACCATTAGGCTTTCCAGGTAGACCAATTATATCAGGCTGTAATAGTTTAACTGAACATATTTCATTCAATATTGACAAAATTTTAAAGCCTTACATGGAATGTTTACCATCTTATATTAAGGACACTTCTGATTTAATTAAGAAATTACATAGTTTGCAAGGCTTAACAACCGATTCGTACTTAGTTACATTAGATGTATCTTCACTTTACAGTAATATCCCTCATGATGATGGTATAAAAGCATGTAACTATTTTTTACGAAAAAAAAATAAATCCGAATCTTTTATTACTTCAGTATCAGAACTTATAAAACTAGTTTTTACCAAAAATCATTTTCAATTTAATGATGTTGATTATTTGCAAGTCTTAGGCACTGCCATGGGTACAAAAATGGCACCAAGTTATGCATCTTTATTTATGGGTCAATTTGAAGAAAATTTCTTTAAAAATTGCCAGTTTAAGCCTGTTATATGGCTAAGATTTCTTGATGACATTTTCATGATTTGGAACCATTCCGAAAAAGAGCTTATAAATTTCCTCAGAGAAATTAATAGTTTTCATCAAACAATTAAATTTACATACAATTTTTCAAAGGAAAGTGCTGTTTTTTTAGATGTTAATATTTCTAAGGATGAAAATGGTTGCATTCAAACATCAGTTCATGAAAAGAATACTAATTGTCATCAATATATTGAATATTCTTCATGCCAACCTATGTCTTGTAAAGCTAATATTCCATTTTCACAGGCTAAACGTTATAGAAGGATCACTTCTAATAATGACATGGATAAAAGATTTCCGTATTATGACGGAATTCCGTATTTCCGATCTTCGTCAGGGCCGTTTTTCCAAATCGCATAAATTCGAGGAGAAAATTGAGGGGGGGGTGGTAATTCTGCGTTAAATTTCACCATGACATTCCTGACGTCCAAGGACCGGCAGGTCAAATTGTTGTTGTTATCTTCACTAAACAGAGTAAATAAATAACGTCATCCCATTGGTTAAGAAAACAATGATAATTGCCGAATCAATCGAATTAATTTTGACAACCAATGGGATTACGTTATTTATTTACTCCCATTAGAAAAAGTAATGGCCGACTCCAAACGTCAAACAGTGAATATTTATTGTTAATATCGCAAATGTGAATTGTGTGTCCGATGCTCGATGTTGTAACCGCATCATATCGAAAGAGAATGGACATATCTTTCGAAGGTATGTGGCTTTTGGATATTTTCGGGAAGGAATTAGTGAAAATTTGCTAAAAACTACCGGTTTCGTGCATCCGTCCGTGGACGTCAGGAATGTCATGGTGAAATTTTACGCAGAATTTTGTGAAACTCTTTGCTGTTTCTGATTGCATTGACGGATTTTGATAAAACAAAAAGTGTTTTTGAAAAGAAAAATCATTCCTAGACACGATTCAGTAGATATTTTTGAGATCCTGTCAATTTTAAGGGACTTTTGGGTGATTAGTAACTTTCTCATCTTACAGTTACTGATTGTGAAAATAAATTGACATTGTGTAGATCAACTTTCTGCTTTTCTAACTTTTGAACCTTTGATTTGTAGTGTTGTCATCTATTTCACCTTCAAAATGTAGAGAATATTATCAGTGTTTAAGTATATTTAAAGGCCTCAGATTGCACTCCGATATGCTAAAATCCAGGAACTTCCGGGGGCCTCCGGCCCCCTGAACCCCCAGCCAGGGCGTTGCCCTGTACCCACCGGGGGCCCTGCGGCCCCCAGCTTGAAATTTCAGTATTTTCACTTTTCTGAACTTTTACCCATGTAATGATACCTATACACAAGAATTGACTCATCTCAATGATATTTTTCTTGCACGTAATTATCCAAAAGAGGTAATAGAAAAAGCGCTGAAAAAAGCGTTAATGCTATCTATGGAAGATGCACTAGAAGTTAGTGTTAAAAAGTCAGCTAATATGAAAATTATCCCATTTGTATGTACTAACAACCCTTCACTTCCCAACATTGGGAAAATTCTTAACAATTACTGGAATCTGCTTAAGTTATCTCTTAATGAGAGTGTGAAACAAGTATATAGTCATAAGCCATTTGTGGCGTTCAAAAGACCCAGAAACTTACAGGATATCTTAATACATACAAATCTTAATAATAATAAAAATAGAAAAAGCCATTCAGTTATCAAGTGCAACAGAAAACGATGCACACATTGTAATTATATTACAGAAACAAATGGTTTTACCAGCTCTACATTGGGTAAACAATTTACTATTAAAATAGTTTAAATTGTGCTTCATCAAGTGTTATTTACTTGATAACGTGTAAAAAATGTCTAAAACAATATGTTGGTCAAACTAATCAAAAATGTAGTCAAAGAATGAATAGCCACAAATTTGACATTAAACATTTTCCCGACTGTTTAACTAATGTCTCAGAACATTGATGATTTTTATTCTTATTTATTATTTATTTATTATTATACTTATTTATTTATTTTTATTGAACAAATACAAAATAACTAGAAACGCCTCTTAAAGGGGCCTTTTCACAGATTTTGGCATTTTTTAACTTATTCATTAAATGCTTTATATTGATAAATGTAAACATTGGATCGTAAAAGCACCAGTAAAAAATCAAGAATAAAATTAAAAAAAGGAAAAGAACATTGGCCGGAGCAGGTTTCGAACCAGTGACCCCTGGAGTCCTGCCAGAGTCCAGAAGTAAAAACGCTTTAGCCTTCTGAGCTATTCCGCCGAGTACACATTCTTGACGTATTTTATACCTTATATAAGCAATCTTCGTAGTTTCACAAAATTTAACGACAAAAACAGAACTCTCCAAATTATTCAATCGTTTCGCGTTGCAACGCTTTATAATTTTTAGGTTTTAAAATCGTCAAAAGATGCATATAATGACTATATTAGAGCATGGTAAATGTTCAGTATTACTGTTTCCTCACAAATATCAAAACTAAAACGAAAATTTGAGGATCTGAAACAACTTTTTTCAATTTTGTCAATTTACCAAAGCGTGAAAAGATCCCTTTAAAAGAATGTTCTTGGATGCATTACCTAGGTACTATAGCTCCCCTAGGTATGAATTCTAAAGTTCTCTTCTAATTTTCTAGTTTCAAGGTAGTTTTTACTGGTTCATTTAACATTTTCGCATTCAAACTGCATTTTTCCAGTAATTTTGTATCATAACTGATCCTACTTTAATAATCTAGTTAATAAGATAACATATACATATATGAACTGTATGCTTTTTATAATGATGTTGTATATTATTTTGGTTATATGTTAATTTTAACGCCAAATAGTATGTAACACTTTGACGTTGTTGCAATTGACGTCATGTGATTGTGACGTCATTTCCTTTATTTAATAACACAATGTTTACTCCTGATGAAGGTCTAAATTGACCGAAACGTTGAGTGAATAGATTTTTTTAAATCAAAGAAGTTGTTTCTCTGTTTTATATAATTATTTATAGCAAATAATCCTATAAGGCGAGGTTTCCCATTATCAGAAAGTATATATATTGCTGGATGTGTTCAAGGAGTGCACGTTAATTACGTTGTTGATACTGGTGCAGAAAAAACTGTAGTTTTCAAAAATATTTATAATAAAATTGATGATTCATGTAAACCATCTTTACAAAAAAAAGGCAAATTACTACATGCAGGTGGGGAACCATTGACAGATTTTGGAAAATGTGATTTAGAATTGCTAATTGATTGATATAAAACAAAATGTGAAGTTATTATTGCAGATATAAAAGATGATGTTTTACTGGGTATGGACATTTTAAAAGGAAGTAACGGCAAACCTGCTGATATTATACTAAGCCAGAACAAAATTTTACTCAATGGCGCAGAAATTACATGTCATCAATACAGTGATAATACTGTACGGAAAGTTAAGTCTGCAGATCATTATGTTATTAATGGCTATACAAAACAAATAATTGATGCATATGTAGAAAGATATGAAATGGATGACAATAGAAAGTGTGCTGACATTTTAATTGAGGCATCAGCTAGTTTTAAATACAATTTCCCAGTTATGATGGCCACAAGTTTAGCAAATATCAATAGTGCCCCAACAGTTAAAGTTAGACTGATAAATCCATTTCCTAATGATGTTTAAATCAATCAATATAAAGAAGTGAAACTCCAGCTGCTGGAGCAGTATTGAATTTTCATTACAAAAAGAAACAATTAGTTGGTCCTTTATTTAAGGCAAGTGACCGATTGCCAAAACAGTACAAAACAACCAACATAAACACAAAATATGAATACAGCTGGGGTCACCGCCTTGGAACGGTCAATGCAATGCATTGGGGGTTTAAACCCGGTTATAGAGCGCTCAACCTCACACTTGGCCCAGCAATATTCATAATACATTTAAGTGTAAATAAAATTTAACGTCATAGCATTGTAACTCAAATTAAACAATAATAAAAGGGAATTAAAACGCATTCAATTTAATTACTATTTAATTACTCAATTGCATTGACGATACAAGAGTAACAGAGTTACAACTTTTTGACGAACGATCAAATAAAACTATTAACAATGGTCGACTACATTCCTTCTTTATAGACACAGAATATAGCGTCATGGAGTTAATATCTCAGATAATCATCGCGCAAATACAGGAAGAAGCAGCAATAATTCGTGTAAAAATTCCATATTACATAGCTTGGTTGTTTATGTGACTGCTAAAAAAAAATAAAAAAAATTATTAAATCAAACAAGACACGTTGATTGGTACAGCAGAATTTGTAGCAAATGACCCAGTACAATTACTTAAGTCAGAAAATATGCAGGACCTCAATACAAATTCAATTCAATTAGATTACAATTTGTTCAACCACCTGAAAACAAAGTCCTAAGAAATGTTTCTCTGGACAACATTAAAATATCAAATGATAACAGCATAAGTGAGCAAATACCAGATCATTTAAAAACACTGTACACTGACTCAGTTAAAGCCAAAAATCAGTCTGAAATAAAAAAGATTGCAAATGTTCTTATGGAATACCAGGATGTTTTCTCAAAGGATGAAAATGACATTGGCCTAACCAATTTAACTGAGCACACTATTGACACTGGCAATGCACGGCCAATCAAACAACCTTTTCGGCGTGTTCCAACTGCTTATTAAGATGAAGAAAAAAAGGCCATTGATAAACTTCTTGACCAAGGGGTAATAAGACCATCAAACAGCCCTTGGGCTCCACCGCTTTGTTTAGTTACCAAAAAGGATGGCACAATAAGGCCATGCATAGATTATCGTTTATCAAACAAGGTCACTAAAGTAGATGCATTTCCAATACCAAAAGTGGATGAATGTTTTGACACAGTAGCAGGATCTAAATATTTTTTAACACTAAATCTTACATCAGGTTATTTTCAAGTTCCTTTGTATGGACATGACATTTTCAAATCAGCATTCACATCAAAGTATGGGTTTTATGAGTTTACCTCTTTGCCGTTTGGTATGACCAATAGTGGAGCTACTTTTCAAAGAGTTATGGAGCTTACTTTAAAGGGTCTACAATGGCAAAAATGTATCATCTATATTGATGACTGTATTGTATTTGGAAGCACATAATGACCACATAAGCGGGTTATCTGAGGTTTTAAACAAATTTAGACAGGCAAATCTAAAGCTCAAGCATAAAAAATTTGAGTTGTTAAAAGATGCGGTTACATTTCTTCGATACAGGGTGTCTGCTAAAGGTGTCAAACCAGATCCATGTAATGTAGCTAAAGTTTTACAATGGAAGGTCCCCGAGAATGTAACAGAGTGAAACAATTTCTTGGTCTTTGCTCGTATTATCGTAAACATGTAAAGCATTTCAGTACTATTGCAACACCATTGTTTGATCTCACCAAGACTGATAGTTCTTTATAATGGACAAATGAATGTCAAATAGCGTTTGACACATTGAAACATTGTGTTACAAATCCTGATTTCATGACTTTACCAATAAATGATGGAGAATTCATTTTAGATTGTGATGCTGCTCCAGCAGCTGGAGTTTCACTTCTTTATATTGGATTGCACAACAGTTTGATGTGTGCTGCGTGGATGCAGTAGCGTGTATCCCCTTACATATCTTCGATGTTGTTATATTTTCAGCCTTCAGAGGCTGGTTGCGGTATTGTTTTTTATTATTATTTTAAGAAACCTTGTTTTCTGTCTGGGAAATCGGTCACTTGCCTTAAATAAAGGACCAACTAATTGTTTTTAATGAAAATTTAATACTGCTCCAGCAGCTGGAGTTTCACTTCTTTATATTGCATTGCACAACAGTTTGGTGTGTGCTGCGTGGATGCAGTAGCGTGTATTCCCGTACATATCTTCGATGTTGTTATATATTCAGCCTTCAGAGGCTGGTGGCGGTATTGTGTTTTTATTATTATTTTAAGAAACCTTGTTTACTGTCTGGGAAATCGGTCACTTGCCTTAAATAAAGGACCAACTTATTGTTTTTAATGAAAATTAAATACTGCTCCAGCAGCTGGAGTTTCACTTCTTTATATTGCATTGCACAACAGTTTGATGTGTGCTGCGTGGATGCAGTAGCGTGTATCCCCGTACATATCTTCGATGTTTTTATAGTTTCAGTCTTCAGAGGCTGGTGGCGGTATTGTGTTTTTATTATTATTTTAAGAAACCTTGTTTACTGTCTGGGCAATCAGTCACTTGCCTTAAATAAAGGACCAACTAATTGTTTTTAATGAAAATTCAATACTGCTCCAGCAGCTGGAGTTTCACTTCTTTATATTGCATTGCACAACAGTTTGATGTGTGCTGCGTGGATGCAGTAGCGTGTATCCCCGTACATATCTTCGATGTTGTTATAGTTTCAGCCTTCAGAGGCTGGTGGCTGTATTGTGTTTTTAATATTATTTTAAGAAACCTTGTTTACTGTCTGGGCAATCGGTCACTTGCCTTAAATAAAGGACCAACTAATTGTTTTTAATGAAAATTTAATACTGCTCCAGCAGCTGGAGTTTCATTTCTTTATATTGCATTGCACAACAGTTTGATGTGTGCTGCGTGGATGCAGTAGCGTGTATCCCCGTACATATCTTCGATGTTGTTATATTTTCAGCCTTCAGAGGCTGGTGGCGGTATTGTGTTTTTATTATTTTAAGAAACCTTGTTTACTGTCTGGGCAATCGGTCACTTGCCTTCAATAAAGGACCAACTAATTGTTTTTAATGAAAATTCAATACTGCTCCAGCAGCTGGTGTTTCACTTCTTTATATTTTAATTTTGGTATAGGTGCTGTATTAAGTCAAATACAAGGTGGAAAAGAACAAGTAATCGCATACGCTAGTCGTACATTGAGTAAAGCAGAACGAAACTTTTGTGTGACAGATAAAGAATTACTTGCTATTCGATATTTTGTCGAATACTTTCGTCATTATTTACCTGGTAGAGAATTAAGAATGAGATCAGATCATAGGGCGTTACGTTGGCTTTTTAGCCTGAAATCGCCTACAGGCAGAATAGCACGTTGGATTGAAATCCTATCAGGATACACATTCCAAGTTGAATACCGGCAAGGTCAAAAACATGGCAATGCTGATGCTTTGTCAAGGTGTCCCAATCCAAAAGATTGTAATTGTCAAGATATTGATACTGAGGAAATGCTTAACAGTGGACCATGTTTCAAGTGTACAAAAAGAGCGTTAGAAAGGGATTCAAACATCCATGATATATCAAGTCAAACTGTATGTACAAACAAAATATACAATAAGCCTTTAAAGGATTGTTCAGTCACTGAATCAAAGGTCAAGGACATACATGTAGTAAATGAGTTTATGTCAAATGTCAAGGTTACAAATACTGGAACAAATATAGAATCAACAAGAAGTGTTGATTGTTTATTGTTATTACTGTTGTTCAGCTGTTGTCTGAATGGAATATATTTTTTGTTTGGCCTAATGAAAAGGTCAATGTTTGAGACAATAAGTCTTGTTTACTGTTTTAACAGTACTTACTACAGTGACTGTTTACAGATTTCTAATTCAATTCTGTGTATCGTTTAGTGTGTAGATCAATGACTAAAAGGTCAAAAACTGGTTCCTTAGATGATAACATTACATGGTCAAACAGTTTTACTATACAAGACATGATAGATTTGCAAATGAAAGATAAAGATATCGGGCCTATATTAAAATGGCTGTCATTGGGTAGCAAACCTAATGGGGATATGTCCAATTTAGAAAGTATGGTTACACGTCACTGTTTGCATTGCTGGGATGCATTGATTATAATGGATGGTTCGATTCTTAGGCGTTTTCATAAGAAGGATAATTCAGGAATATTTTTACAATTATTAATTTCTAAGATATTACAAAAAGATGTTTTGTATCAGATGCATAACAGTATCTTATCTGGTCATCTTGGTCGCAAAAAGACACAAGAAAAGTTGTTACAGAGATACTATTGGTATGGTGTTAGGGAAGATGTTCATTTATGGATTGAACAATGTGACAATTGTGGTGCTAATAAGACACCTACAATAAATCCAAAAGCTCCTTTAGAAACACTCACAGTAGGCAATGTTTTAGACAGATTATCCACTGATTTTTTAGGTCCACTGCCTTATACTCCAAGGGGTAATAGGTACATTTTAACAGTGACAGATCATTTTTCGAGGTGGGTGGAGATAATACCTATACCTTATCATACAGCTGAGAAAACAGCTCGAATGATACTAAATGACGTTATTGCAAGATGTGGATGCCCTATTTCTATTCAAGTGATCAAGGAAGCAATTATGAAAGTACAATTTTCTCAGAATTATGTGAAATGTTTGAAATTAAGAAAACGAGAACAACAAGTAGAAACCCAAAAGGCAATGGTCAAACTGAAATATATAATAAAACATTAATACGCATGATCAGGGCTTATCTGTCTGATAATCAAACTGACTGGGATTTAAATTTAGGTTGTTTAGCAGCAGCATATAGAGCTACTCCCAATGAAACTACGAAATTGACGCCAAATTTATTAATGATGGGTAGAGAGGTCAGACTACCTGCTGAGATTGCTTCTGGTAGTTTTGCAAACAGTAAAAATGAATTGATTTCATCTTATGGTGATTTTGTCGTGAAACTCAAAAATAAAATGCTAACTTGCCATCAAATTTGTAGAGAACATAAAATGCTGCCAAAAGACATACATATTTGAACGGGTCAGGAAAAACATTTAATCAGTACAATGTTCTAATGCACTAAGTTGTTAACACCATACTCATGTCCATATCTCATCCAAAGTAAAATTAGTGACCGAAATTATATTTTACAATTTTCTAAATCTGTGACTGATGCGAAAGTTGTACATCATGACAAATTGAAACCTTACAAGGGTACTTGTCCCCCAAAATGGATTTCCAAATAAAAGAAATCCAATGTAGATAAAGTCTGCCAGTTTTTCTGCCAGAAACAGAAACTATTATTTGCATGCTGTTTAAGCTCATTAATAACAATGATTGCTATGGTAAAAAGATTAAAAATAATTGTATTACGATATTATAACATGTATTAAAACAAAATTTTGTGTATTTTCAGAATGTCTTACATCAACAATAGAGGCAGGATATTTGAATGCCAACATTGCCTTAAAAAATATCAAGGCGAAAAATCTAAAGTTTTTGATCATTTTTACAAAAAACACGTCGCTTTGGACAAAGTTCCATTTTATTATGCAATTTGCAAATTTGTGTGTGCTTCCGAAGTGGATTTATATCGTCATGTAAAAAAATGTAACTTTCCTCCACATGAAGCAACTGTAAATGCCATGTTGGCTAATAATGAAAACGTAAATGAAAATGCTTCATTAATCAAAAATGTCAATCCATATGTTCCAACTTCCTTGAACATTGTTCGCTTTTCTAAAGAAGATTCGTGTTTAATTTTTAACAGTCGTCGTAAGTCTTCAGACATTTTGAAATCTGCAATGGAATCGTCGTGCTTAAAAACGAATTCCATTCACAGTACCCCTACTGTTGACATTTTGCCCGAGATGTTAGGTGAACACGATTTGTCACCTTTTGACTTTCCAGAGTCACCCTTACATTTTTCCAATAAAAGAACTTTGTGTCCTACAAAATCTCCATGGAGTGTATCTTCCATGTCTTCGTCTTCTTCATCGTCGACGTCAACTTGTGACACTTGCATAAATGATCTCAAATCTTAGATTCTTGAACTGAAATCAGCGGTTCATACGATGGGCTTAGCGCTGGGCCAATTAGTTGATGAACTCCGTTAGTTCAAAGCGGAGAAAAGGGCTGTTGTTCCAGCTGCTGTTGTTCCTTCCATTCAAAATGGAAAGGAGAATGAACCAGTCATTGTTCGAAGGCAAACAATCACTGAAAGGTGTCATTACCAGCCATCTCCTGCTAGTTCACGTGGTCGAGGGTATCATCCTTACCGGCAACAAATGCGGAGGCCACCACTGCTCCCGCCAAAGCCAGTGAATACCCACATTAGATTTGGATACAGCATGTATTTTGCACAGCATGTATTTTCCATTGGTTTTCTGAAAAACATAATAAGCTTACCATAAGTAACATTTAAAAAAAATCATAAATTTATACCAATTTTCATTGTAACATGCATACTTTTTTTGGAAATAAAGTCTTAAATCCGAATATGCAAATGCATCCAAAATTATAAACTTAGTGGCCGGGTATATTTAGAAACAAATTCAAGAAATAACTAGAATCTAGCCATAGAAACAATTAACGCACTTATACATTAAATACTAATGAATTGTTAACATACCGAGTTTTGTTATCTCTCCTTCCATTACATGTAAATAATCTAGAAAAACAAATCGAAATTTGAATAGAAATTCTAAAGGCATGGCTGGTAAAGGAAAGTAACTCTTTAAACCATGCAAACTGTGTAAAACTCGGATCAGCAAAGGTCGTAATGCGCTAAATAATTCCGACGGTTACAACCTTAATTGTCATTTTTGTTTTTGGCAACCAATAATTGATACTATGAAATGTGAAGTAAACATAGTCATTTTATTTATAAAAAATTTGCTGCATTATAACAAGATTAATGATAGTCAAAGAGTTTATTAAACATTTGATGTGTTGTTACTGTTGTTGTAGATTTTATTGTTAATGTTGATGTTCAAAGGTATATTTGAAAAGAGCGTTGGCTCTTTGCATTGTCGTAAAATTGATCTTTAAAAAGATCGGCATTTCCTCCAAATGTTCTAATCACTTTTGACATGCTCTGTTGTTTGAGAGGAGGAAACATACTAGTCTTATCCATGCTCAATTTTGATATATGTTCTTGATTTGTTGTTATAAGTAAAATGTCATGAGCATTACAATGTTTAATATATTTGTTTAAAACCCTTGCTCATAACTTACTTGTTAGCATGTTTGTTCTTATTATTGTCACTTATGTTTTACAGCACTAGGTGATAAGTATTGTTATTATCGGAATGTTATATATGCTGAATATATTATCCATTTGTTAATTTGTATTGTATTAATTGTTCAATGTCGATAGTTGAAATTAAATTAATACATTGTATTTATTGAAAAGGAGTTATTTATTTATTGTCATTGTTTAAATGATTCTATGAACTTAATAGTTTTGTGAGGACACAAATAATCTTAAGAGGGGGGTAATGTAACACATGTATACCTTAGTGGGTGGGGTAATGTTTATTTACTGTTTGATATTTAACCTATGTTTCGAATGCTGTCTGCAGTTAAGCTATAGTATTGTATGAGACTCTAATGATAACAGACTTGAAAATTTACCTTGATTACCAGCTACGCGATTGTTTGAGTTTAAATCCAGATTTTTGTAAAGTTATTGTACACATGTTCACTTAGTGTTATTTAACCCTAGGTGGCGTTGTAGCTGAGAATGACGTCACTATTACGTAAACAATCTGCTGTCAACTGTTTTTATACTGTATTAATTTTTGTTTTAAAATACTATTTGCATTTAAAATAGCAAATATGCAGGTAATTTATGTAGTATTATATATTATATTGTTAATACATATTGAAATGTTATATTTTTCATTGAACAATCCAAAGTTATTGGTGATTCTGGCAGTCTTCTGCTAAAAGGGTATTTGAGTGTGCGAAATTTCGGTTTCGCAAATTTTTTTCGGTGGCCGTTTTGAGAAGTAAGATGGAAACACAGACAAGAAAAAACTGATTCCGCAGTCGGAGCAATCAGGACAAACGAGGCGCTATACGGTATGTGTAAGATTTATCAGTGATTTGCAATGAAAATTATTATGGTAAACCAGTGTTTTGGTCGGTTCTTTTAGCACTTTACACATAAAATTTAACTTTCAAAACCTCCTGCCGCCCTGAAGGCAACATAAGGATGAACAAAGACAACTGCGCGTTTGAAGTGCGTGTGGAGTTATAGAAGTAGATGCTTTCACCTACATTGAAAAACCGCATTCGGTGAGCAACTAAATTTCCTACTAATTTTTGCAGTGCAGGTGATGTCGAGTCATGATGATGGTATTGGTGAATAGGCTGATGACGGTTATGAATATGGTGATGATACTTTCATCAGCATCATATCATCATCGGAGTGCAGATGGAATGATCATTTATAAAGACATATTCAGTTTGAAAACAGTTCGAAGATTTAATAAAACAAATATGAAACCATAAAGTAAGTGATAATATTAATTTCTATGATATATCACTATCTCAGCTCTTCGATGAAGATATGCGCGAGAAGTTTGCCTTCATTGGGGCAAGTTCGAGGGCAGAAAAACGCGACAGGGAGATGACCGCCAAGCGGTGCACGATTGACTTTCCAAGAGCAGCGAAAGGAGAACCGTAAAAGATTTCCCCAAAAAAAGTAGGCCACCCAAAGCCGGTCCGTATCCCGGGGCACGGACCAAAACCAACACCAAAATCCTATATATTGTCAACTTAATGTGCCAACTTAACGTGCCCTTAATCAAACACGGACAATTATCTATTCATTTAAATATTAAGATATTTTGCAGAATTTCGAATGTTATTCATCGGAGCAAACCAGACATTGACCTGCTCACGAGTCACTTGTTTGATTTGTATAAAAAGTGAAAACATGGTTGAATTCTTAATTGAAATGTACTTATTAAGTTTAGTCAGTGTGTTGCAAGTATAAGAATTAACTTAACTTTAAGAATGATAACACCCATGCTATAAGACAAATCCACTTCAGGAGACATAGAAATTTGAGTTGGAGTTAAATATATTCAGGTTTGACGTAATACAATCCCGCGGTCGATGTGAGATCTGATGACGTCATAAATTATTAACCCAGCGAACTTTAAAGGGACCTTTCACGTTTTAATAAATTGACAATATAAACAAAAAAAATAGATTCGCAATGTTTCGTTGTTGTTTTAATATGTATGATGCAACTGTAATACTGAACGTTTATAATGCTCTAAAATATCTATTATAGTGTACAGTATACATCTTTTGACGACTAAAAAAACTGAAAATTATAAATGTTCTTAACAGTTAGACTTTTACTCCAGAGGTCAGTGCCCAGTTCAGGGTTCTTTTTTCTTTCTTGTATTTTATTCTTGTTTTTTTTTCACTTAGTGATATTATTGGCATCTAACAGTATATAGGTGCCTATCGCAACCGTTGTTTATTTTTGGTGTTTTCACTTATACACATATTTGTTAATGCAGCATCAACATACTAAAACAATATCCCGGGAAGAGAAAAATAATCCATTTGAATATCAACCGTACTTTCGTGTGACAACTGACGACAGAAATGATCGATGGGCGTTGTGAATCTAAATTTAGTTTTAGTGCAGATTCGTTCACACGACACCAAAACACTATTTTGTTTTTACGGATCATTTTGGCTTAGAGGACTGGGTCAGTCATGTAGATATCGAATATAATATATATTATTTATAAAAAAAACTTGTAGCAAGATGAGTTGCAGATACATGGTCAGTGAAAAAAGCCCATAATATCACTTTAAAAGTGGAAATTCTTGATTCGTGAGCATGCGAATCTTTGTATTATTAAAATGTGAAAAACAATCTTGACCTTAGACGATGGATACACATTGTACACTTACGCCAAGGAAAGTGAATAAAAGTGAGACCTGTTCTGTGTGTAAAGATATATTAAAACTGGAAAAGGCAAGCGGTTGAATTCTGGTTTGTTGTTGAAATATGGAGCAATTTATATTGTCGATGGCTTGATTTGTCGCGCTTGTGAAAAAAGAGGAATTCTAGATTAGAGTGTATTGAGTTCAGAAGAGCCTGTCAAACAGATTTACATCTTTTATGTTCAAAACGTGTTTCAACTGATTCCTTCGACACGGGTGAAAATAGAAAACATTTGAAAAATCCTTGTTTTGGTTTCAGAAGAAAACGCAGGTTCTTCTCCTACATCATGTTAGAAACATGTTTCAATTTTCTGAAAATTCCTCAGTTTCCCAAGAAAGCTTTGATTTTTTTTCCTTTGCAGACTCAGGAATGCCTGAAGATTATACATATATTACAACATCAACACCAGTTGTAAAAAAACAATAGATTTACAATATCTTTCTTATGTAATCAAAATATGTTTTGACCCTATTTCTTCTTCCAAAAAGAGTGAGTGTAACTGTAAATTGCAAGAAAACTGACTAAAGAAAAACAAAAATTAGATCGATATCTAAGAACTCTATATGAAGAAGAATCCCATCTACTTCATAGTTTCATCAATAACTTTGAAAAGATGAAGATTATCTGACCAACAATGCATTTAATGACTAAATGAGCCTGCTACCTTTACGGTCAAGACAGCAATTAGTTAAGTGTCTCTTCAGTCATGATGACATGAAATGCTGCATAGAAAATGTAGTCATTAAACAAATAACAAATTATAGCGATTTTTTTTAAAAATCCGATATATCAAGGGATCAACCATGCTGCCGCTACAGGGGGAGGACCGCCACTGACAAAAATGTCACAGACCTCGCAGGCGGTGGCATCGTTTCATGGCGTCGTGGACGACGCAGATATTGTCATTGGTATGTGTAATATTCATGTTTTAAAGCGAGATTATACGATCTTTGTGTTAAATTGTAATATATTGATAAAATATGTTAGAATAACACAAAATAGGCAAGAAGAATTATACATTTAAAACGAATTTCATAAAATGCAGCAAAGACAAATTAGCGCCCCGAGCCGATTGTGACGAACATATTTTCCTACAATAACCGAAGCATTCGTCTTTCTATTAGGACCAGAGTTGGTGTTCGTGTGTCGTATGAATATATATCGTTGCAGGAATTTCAAATGAACCGTTAAACTAAGTTTAGATTCACCTCGTACATGCATGATATACATGCTGGCGAATTCGACTGTACAGCCGTTTTCGATTTCAGAATTAAATATCTGACTTATTTCGTATTTTTCGACACATGTTCTTCTGAGCTTTTATTTTATTTTATATTGAAATATGTATGTAATAAGTTTTTTATACATATTTTATATAAATTCATTAATATTTGACAAAATCGTATATACTCGCTTTAAAGCGGGTATATACGATATTTATATGTGCTGAAAAATTCATTAATATTTGACAAAATCGTATATACTCGCTTTAAAGCGGGTATATACGATTTTTAAATGTGCTGAATTGTAAAATATTGATACAACTATGTTATAATAACACACACTATGCACGATAAATGATACATTTACAGTATCCGCCAAACTAGTCAAATTTTTACAGTACAGTAGGTCTTGTAAACTGGGAAAAAATACAGGACCTCCTCTTTTTTTCAGGACCTACCAACTACATGTACATAAATATATTAATAAAATAACACGAAAAGCAGCCATACATGTTACTTGTTTAGTTTGATGAAACATGTTCTGAAAACTATTGAACGCATTTATCATTATAATTGCACTATGTACAAAAAGATTTAAGGAGCATTTCATTTTCATTTTGAAAATCCACAACACAGTCTGAGTCATCGTCTTGCACGCCACAATAAACTGCATTCAAAATGTCCGTTTCACTTGGCGAGTTTTCATCTTCATCTTCTTCCAACTCGACATGGCTAGTACTCGCAACAACACTGACACCTTCCTGTACATTCTTGCGTGCATAATTGAACCGCCTATGTCCATGTGGTCTCTCTGTTGCACACTGGAGAACAATTCAAAATTATGTGTAAATATTATTAAATATCGATCGGGCCTTTATTATTCATATTTTTTCCACTTCTCTTTCTGTTTTTCCGAAGAATCAGGTGGTGCCGGTCGTTTTCCACCGGGAGTCGCTCCCTCGTAATATCGTAGAAATATTTTTCAAACATTTTTCAAACTTGGCGGTAGCGTTTGTTGATTCTTGTTGCTAAGTCTCAGTGCGCATGTCAGAGAGGAATCTGGTCAATACGTCCTAAACCGACGACGGCCTAGATAATTGATCACCAGCCTTTTTCACGCAGGGACATTGACAGTCAAGATCATGCCATTGCGAATGAAGATGATCACAATTATTAATAACTATCTCGATTACGTCCATACAAATTGATATTTGTATCATTTAATAATCAGATTTACAATTATCTTAATCAGCGACTAGGCCGTCATGGATTTAGACCGTTCTGACGAGCATTCGTCATATGGTAACGACGCAAAAAAATGGAACAATCAGGTGCATCGCAAAATTCCGTAGAGTAGAGCGTTGGAACGGAAAGACGCGATCGCTATTTTTATACCGCGGGAAACTTTCAGAGCCGTAAAAACATAAATAATCAACAATTTCGTTCTTTTTTTTACCGGACAATCGGTCCTGTAAATTAGACCGACAGGCCGGACCTTTCAAAATTTTACAGGACATGTCCGTCGGTCCGACCATGTTTGGCGGAGACTGTAACTACTTACCTCATATAAAGTATGTGCGAGTGATATGCGCTCTCACGCCGCGTCCGTCCATCTGTCCATGAAACTGTTCAGGCGGTGGCTGCCACCGCTCGTCGAGAACGGCATCGGGGACATCTGGCTCCTTCCACAGAAGAGATAGGTTGTGCAATAATGCTAATGCTTAATGCTAACTAACCTCGTTTCCACACCAAACATCTCGTTCTATCGAACTACAAATAAACATACAATAATAAAAATTTATATAACATATTTTATTGGTCGATTCTATGCGCGCTTATTACTGGTTGGTTGAATTACAACCTAGGACTGGAGAGGTCACTATTCAAGTATGTACACGCTAATCAACATTGTGATACAAATAAAATACAGCCCAAGCCTTGTGTCAACAGCATCGTTCCCTTTTTGTTGTTAAACATACACCAGATCTAAATATTTAATCTTTCACTTTGTGACTGTCATGTATATTCGCCATTGATAATTTGTCAATATTTCTTACATAAAGAAAACCCAAATAGTTCACCTAATTTCCTTTCATTATGTGACAACAGGGTGTATGGCTGTGTACATTCTTGTTACTGATGCAAATTAATACTATATCCTGTTTTATTATATACGACATTTTTCGATCATTTGCAACCAAAAGTGATATATAGTCGGTCTGTCTTAACAGTTTACTATCTACAAGTGCAGTACAAAATAGATCCAGTAAGGAAATGAAACGAATAAATTAAGTCGTAAGAAATCTGCAAATTGCAATATCACACATAAATACTGTCTAATGTGTTTCTAACTCGTAATAATTTACTTGTATTAGTATTTACCTATTTTACAAAAGTGCCTGGTTGCGTTTCCGACGACATATCTCGTAGTCGACTTTTTTTTTCAAACTGTTTTAAAGAAAACAAGGCAGCTTCAAGAGTATCGTGGTTGGTGTATTCCGCCATTGTTAAACCTAGATAAATATTATGACGTAATCGGGTTTCAAACCAAGGTTGTTTACGGATCGTATTACGTCACAACTGAATACATTTTATACTTACTCTTGCATGTTTAATGTTTCTATTACATGAATCGTGATTTAAATAAAAATACTTTAGTCGCAATTAAAGCAGTATAAGAACGCACATACATAATGATTTCATTACGTATTTGATGCCATTAAGACGGTAATGGCACGTATTTGCGTTCACTCGACGCAGATTGTTAAAAATCCAATAGATGCATCTTGCAACTAATGCCGGGTAACATGTTTGTGTCAGCTAAGCGCAAATATATATGAAAAAATCACATACAATCCCCGATTGTAACTGTATAAGCGCCTAGTGAGTGCTGTCGTTACGCACGCAGATTAATAGGACTTATAAGTTTTCCGTCGAATCTAAAATCCATATACAACCTGTGAAATACAATGTGAAGGTTGTTGGCACGCATACGGATTAATAGGGTATCACAAGTTCTCCGTTGACATTAGATCCATATAAGAATCTGATAGGATGCGTTGAAACGCATGCAGATTTATAGGGGTTCATTGGTTGTCCGTCGCAAGTTAACCCATATAAGAATTTGAGAAATGCCATGTGAATCTTGTCAAAACGCATTCAGATTTATAGGGCTTTATTATTTTTATGTCGAAAATTAATCCCATATAAATCGTGAGATATGCCCTGTAAAGGTTATCGCACGCATGCAGCTTGTTTCGGGCTCCAGTAGTTATCCGTCTCATGAAACCAAAATCGGAACCTGCTCATACTTTTTGGACGCAGATGGTTAGGGACTCACTACGTATTTAATGCAATGAAGAGCTTAGAAGCACATGGGTTATAACACATATAAAACTGTCAATGTTGTCGAGACGCATACATTGATAGGGCTGCATTAGTTTTCCGCCGAAATTTACCACATATTATGAAAATAAAAAGAACCTTATAAGATTGTTTACGTGTAGATGATTTTGTGAGTATATAGCATTTAATGAAATAAAGCCCTCATGAGCATTAGTTAAATTATATCTTTTAAATATAGCATAGAGACCGTATTGAAATACGTGCAGATTTTTAGGGCTTCATTGGTTCTCAACACATACAGATTGATAGTGCTGCATTAGTTTTCCGTCGAAATTTACCACATATCATACGTAAATGATTGGGTGTTCATATCGCATTTAATGAAATAAAGCCCTCATAAAGCATAAGTTAAATAATATCTTTTAAATATAGCAAAGATACCGTATTACCATACGTGCAGATTTTTAGGGCTTCATTGGTTCTCAATCGCAATTTTACAACATATTGAAACATGTGAAGATTGTACGGATGTAGTTAAATATAGTTAATTACATAAACATCCTACAATAAACAGACAAATAATGTTTATTAATTTTTTATTAAATAAAATTCATACAATTAAAAGTTGTAATCGGCATCTAGATCTGTTCTGGAGAATACACCTGCATACAAACTGACAATACTCAATTTCTGATGACGCATACACACTGGGATATACACTCAACGACAGTCTGCGCTATACGATAGGTTTTGCAAAATCTGATTTAAATCTGTATGTATCAAATCAATTATATCTCAAACACAAAAGATCCTCTTCAACATTAATGTCCCTGATAAATCACTGTAGGTCCTATTCCGTGTACATTTCATTTAATTCTGAGTAAAATCTCATACACGCGTACACGTTTACGTCATCGTGACACGCGTCATCATGACACGATTGTAGAATTAATTGAGGTGCCTTACAGGGATTTTTGTTTTGGTTGTGTGTCATTATTTAGATTTTAAAGGACAATATATGGATTTATTTTGTTTCAACTTATACAGGCTATGTTTACTTGAATAGTTTAAAGGTTTCTCAAATCATTTTCTGATTTCAACGTCTATCAATTAAAATCATATTCACTGTAATATTCTAATATACTAAATGTACATGGTTTTTAATAAATTAATGAAGATGTTTCATTACGAGAGCAATAAACGATCACAATCAACCTATATCATTTTAATAGCGGTTTTACCCAGATTTAATACTTTTATTACTATACAGGGATGTTCACTAGCATAAACGCATGTTGGCCTGGATGCTGTCACGACTCACACATTCTTCGGATGTCTAACATTGGACAGCATTTGGCCAGTCACCATCAAGGTATTACTTAATTGTCAATTTCCTTTCTGTCAAATTTTTTTCAACTTGAAGTTTCCCATTTGATGTACCACTTATAGATAACCAACCCTTTATACATTGCAAAAATGTCGAAAATAAAATGATGACACATATTTTATTGTTAACATTAAAATAATTTATTTTCTTAAATCCTTTGAATGTCCAGTTGTAAATACATGTAGTAAGATTATATTTATTTTTACGTAAATTCAAATCGCTGAAATGACTTGCTTTAATATATTGTTCGCAGATCCTGAGCGTGGATATTAACTGGGTGGCAGCGGTTATCCGTGTCGTCCTTTTTTATGACTCCCTTCCTGCAGCCAGGTAAAGCGAGTTCACATTTAATTAACAATGAACAACTGTTTCTAAGACGTATTTATTTTATTTGTGTATCATGGTACCGTTTTACTAAACTACTAACGCAAGCCTTAGACTTGCGCACATATCCTGACAGTCCAGAAACAAGGAGGATCCAACTTTTGCCGCTTCAATAAGTGGGACCAAGTCCACAAGCGCATCGTAGGCAGCCTGGGATGATAAATCTGAAACAAATGAATCCAAGTGTTTACCAAATGTTTTGTAAGCAAAAGTGGGAAAATGCTACGATGTTTCGAAAACTTTGATTAAAGACTTCTTTGTAATTACAGTGTATCAAATTTATTTGAACAACACGTACCTCCAAATATAGCAGTGTCAGCATCATCGCTAACACCGTGAAAACTGGCGAAGGCCGCGAATAGCTCCGACACTGCCGCCGATGTCTTCGTCATTTCTGGCAGCTTTCTGCCGCCGCTAGAACCAGCCAACCCTAGCTTCTGGTCAGTTACTTCTTTCTTTGCATTCTTTTTCTGTATAATATAAAACTTGTGTGACGCAAACACGACAGCTTACAAGATATAATAACAAAATCCTGATTAGTCGTATTAATAGAATCAAGAAAGAATTGTTAGTTGTATTTTAATCATAACATTTGAAGGAAATTTAACTAGGACTAGGTAATAAAGCATCTCGACCTTTAAGTCGTGCGTTTATCGAAATCGTATACTGTACAATACAGTGAATATATTTAAAATTAAATTAAGTAATATATCACGTTAATATAATACCATGTTGTTCCATTTCATCTTCACTTGGTTTACTGTCCGCGGACCGTTTCCAACTGCGTTATCCTTTTCAGTCAATTGCCCCCACAGCAAACGCACTTTCCTCGCGGCTCCGGGGCCGCCGTTGCTGTGGGATTCTTGCATTTGATAGATATTGACGAACATGAACTCCCGAATGACATCGATCGCCATCAGACTCATCATTTTTGATTTTTTCTATCGCGATCGATATCCGCCATTATTATTGTTTTGCCTAGATATCGTTTGGAAATGTTAACGGAAATACAAAATCGGAATTATGGGAAAATAACTTAGGTTAAACATTAGTATTTACCATGGTTAGCTTACCATGTGGTTAAAAGCTTACTACAAGTTAAAATTAACCATGGTATCTTAACTACGATTTAAACCTTGGTTACTTATTTACTATGGTAATTTTTAACCAAGGTTTATACAATTGGTACCTGTTGTTTATAAAAATATATTTTATATTATATATTTTACGTGACCCACCCAGTCCCCGGAAGTAGAAATTCGAAAACGAAAGTAAACGAGACTTACACTAGCAACCGCAACCCATTTGTGTATTGTCTACAAACCCACAGGTGTTATACATCATTTGTCGAGACTAATCCAAATCTGCAAGTTTCATGAAAATCAGAGGTATAACATAAGTTATGTCCCTTTGATTTTTTTTAAATCTTACTTTTTCTGCCAATTTTTACTCGCCAACAATTTATTTGAACATTGTTGCAAATAGTTATACTTTTCAATTCACTACCAGGGGATAAAGTTCCGTAATTGGTGTGTTTGTCAATTTATTTCCAACACGGAATTTTTGCTGATCTTGTTATTTGTCTCAGTGTTTGTGGGTTTATCTCCCGCGCTGCCTATGAACGGAGGGTGGGGGTTTGCCCGACACTTGACTGTTCTAGGTCACACTTTCGTGATCAGAGACGTGAGCGTTTGATGGACGGTTCACAAAGGCGGACGCGGTCTGTTGGATTTCTTCGATTTCCGTGGAATCGTCTGGGCTTGTACTGGCGTGGAATAATGCAGTCAGGTTGCGTGCTTACGCTTCCGGAATAGTATTCAAGCTTCCGCTGTCGATCCCAAAAATGTTAATCTCTTTGTTGATCGAGCGTCTTAGGTCTTGCATCGTACAATCGTTGTTCTTGTTAACTCGGGCGAGATTCTTCCGGATGTCGGCGGGTAGTTCGTCGATCACCACCGGCAACAATAAACTACCATACATGTCTTGGTTCTGTCCCAACGATTCGAGACCCCGGATTTATGTTTCCATTCTGTCGTAGAAAAATCTCAGACTGCTTACCGTAGAATTGGGCGGTTGGAGTGTTAGTAAGGCTTGCATCGTGGTATGAATGATCCGTAACGCTCTCGCAATAAATCGACCGCGCGCATGTACTTCGCGTTCGTGAGTGCAAACCCTTGAACTGTCATGGCGGCTGTGCCTTCAAGCTGATCTTTGAGGTATCCAAACTTTTGTACATTCGTCAGGTTAATGTTGCTATGCATAGAGGTGTCAAACGAATCCCAGAACGGCTGCCACTGTAATAAATCTCAATAAAACTGGGGTAATGTCAGTTAAGGCAATTTGCTGAATTGTGTATTCGAATTACTGGTCACAGGAAAAGGTTGTCCACTGTTGTTCGATGAATTTTCGTTTCTGTACTGCTTATCTTGTGGCTGTGCTTCACATTTCTATGTTGGTACAACTAGAGCATATTTGCTGGTAGATTTTTGGAGTAGATATTGCCGGAATTTGCGCAGTTTGACCTCTAGGTCGAATGTGTATTCTTCTGATTCCAGCATCTCGTCCGGTGTAGATTCGGCGTCGGTAAGCGAAAGAATCTTCTCGTTTAGACTCTGAAGACTTCATACTTTGTTCTGTAGTGCTTCGATGATAGTCTCGTATTGTAACATGTCATCTTATTTCGCTTCTGCCAATTTTTCAATAAATCGCTCAATGATTTTCTTTAAACCGAGACGCTGGCTCAGTTGCTTTTCTAGATCGTTGATTCTCGTCATGGTTTCCGTCACGGCACCAAAATGTGTTGGTGGAATACGCGTTGAGTTAAGCAATATAATGAGCGAAATCTATGTCAACCTTTTACTTGCATATCATAATAACAACAACAAATTATAACGGACGTGACGTCATGGCGGCAAAGCGTGCATGAACGTCACGTAACAAATGGCGCGTTATGTGCATGAACGTTATCCCAACAGGTTTATTTCAATATGTATTATATCATTGATTTTGAAGCTACAGAGGTTAAAAACTAACTATTATAGAAACAGGCACTGCTACTACATTTACCTGAGTAATGACTTGGCCGCTGTACCATTTGGGAATATAATTGTCAAGCCATCTGTGCTCTATAGATTTGTTTACAAGAATATGGGGTGTTTCTGGTGGCGGAGTAGTAAACGAGTGTTTAATTGGAGATGCAACATTATTCTTGAGTTCATCAACATTTAGGGGTACTCGTTTACCATTGACAACATGACTGAACAAAAAAATATCAGTGTCACACTTTTGCTGAAAACCATTTTTTCTAAACCGTATTTGAACTGTTAAGGCCTCTATTTGTTCAGTTTTAGATTTGATTTGTTCATCATCCTGATTAAACACTGCTGAAATACACTGCTACATTTTGTAAATACATTTAGATGCCCCCAGGGAATTTTTGCATCGACATCATGCATCCACTGCTTACACTGGGTGAAAACCATATGGTTGCTGCAATAAAGGATCTCCTGAGAGAAGAAGCTGGCAATCCAGATTATATATTATTGTTATTATCATAAATGTTTGAATAATGATGAAATTACTTTGACACTGAATTTGAATATCATTTGAATATCAGCTGTTTGTGCAATCACTGATAATGCCATACAAGTTGACAGTACTTATGTGAGTTTTTAATACCATCATTTACATTGTTTTATTACTTATATAAATATTTGAATGATGCAGTATGATATGACACTAACATTTACTAATGATAGCTTTATGAGCCTTCATTGACAGTGTAATGATTATTATAAATGATGAATAATGCTGTATGTAATTGTATTATTTTATGTACTATCAAATTATTTTTTTCAGTCAATGAAATTAGCGGTTGTCAACTAGTTTGTATTATAGAATTATAGAAAAGAAGGCATCCAGATGTGTTGACAAATCATACAATAACAACATATAATTTTATGCTTTTTGATGGTTTAAATGGAAATATGCGTGCCATACAATTGATAGCGAGCACGAAGAGCACGCCGAAGGCATGCTCGAGGCGAGCAATACGGCATACGCGTATTTGACTGAGCAGGTTGTTGTTTTGAAAGTTTTGTTCCGGCGCGCAATATCCGGAACCCGAAATTTTCGAAATAAAAAACCGGCATCTCCTGATTGATCATAATGATAAAATAGATAAAAACGATCAAATTTACGGCTTTTAAATATTCTAAAATTATTATCTGTTTTTATTATGACTTTATTTCGAATAATGAATACGCATTCTTCGTGTTAAACAGTTGTCTTCATTCCGGGAGTTTCACGTTCGATGACGTCATTACCAAATATAACACTGGTATTCCCTTGTTTTTTAACAATTTTTTTTCGTTTTTCATCATTTCACGTTGTTTTTCTATTCGATACAAAATAAATAGTATGCCAATTTATTTAATAATCTCAAGAAAAAAAAAATGAACTAGTGGGCGGAGTCTATCGAGGCTATGTATGTCTGTTTGTTACGTCATTCTGTCGTCTGTCTGTCACTACCAAAATTGTTGTGTCATTTTCAATTCTTTCAGGTTTAGTTGAGTTTAAACCTATTTATTTAAGTTCGATCGCATGGAAAGCACTTACTACTTATTTGAAACGCTCTCGAGTCCGTTTCCTGGGCCGATAAACCAGTACTTGGTGTCTTTGGGGGGAGATCTAAAGAACGCTCCCACAGTGAGGATCGAACCCGTGAATCCCGGTCGCTCGGCGGACAAAGGTAAAATAAATTAGATCAATTTTATTTAATAACAACAATTTTGTATTGCAATTGAAGCTTAAAGTAACATTACTACTCAAAATCAACGAAAATTTCGTACAATATTTCGTAAAATAAAGCTAAACAATTACAAATCATCGTTCCTTATGGCCATTGTCGAACTTTCAACGCCAGATGTGGTCTGGTAAAATAGATGTTTGTGGATACAAAATGCTCGTTTTTATTATGGTTTTAACATGGTACCATTTTAGTGTTCGTGTGTCGTATCAATAGATATATTCGAAGGAAATTAACATGGAATTTATTGTGGTCACAAATAAATTAAAACGAGAATTTTGTATCTACACAAATCTATGTAATCATACCACATCAAGCGTTAAACTTGTGGCTATTACTATAAGGAACACGGATTGTTTAGGTGTTAACTTTATTTTACGAAGTACTTTACGAAATTTTCGTCGAGTTTGAGCGTTATAGAGAATGTCTTTTTAAACTGATAAAATCTGAGTGTTATTCAATTAACAAATCCGATAGTTGATGTTTTTTTTAATATTTTGACAGTCAACAAAAAGACAACATTTTATTTGACAGAAAATGTCACTTACTAAATATGAGAAAAAAGACGATGTTCTATATTTGGTACATGATGTACCACCAGATGGCAACTGTTTCTTTCACTGCCTTAGTCAAGAAGTGGCAAGAAATTTTGATTATTCTCAAATGTTTCGAAATCTGATCTGCCAAAGACATGTTAATGCTTGGGACTATTGGCAGAATACGGTGCAAATGTATCATGGCCATGCCATGCCATTAGATATATACACAACTGCTATCCTGGGTGGTAATTCGGTGGCACATGCGTCTGAAATTGAGGCAGCCTCTCATTTACTAAAGTTTGACATCAAGGTATATTTAAAGGGAGTAGAGGGAAAATTAGGCTTCTGGGACAGAACCGTTTCCCATCCGTTTCCCATCCGTGTCCCAGGCAATTCTATATATAAATGTATAATATCTTTTTCAAGATATTATATATCCCTCAGGAAATTCTATATATATATAAATGTATAATATCTTTTTCATATTTCAGGGCGGCATCCCATTCGCAAACGCGGCGGCTCGAGGACTTTTGACCACTACCATTATTCGTGAATTTTACACACAAAAAAAAAAAAAAATGAAAATGACTTAAGTATTTTTTTTTACTATATAAAATGGATGACCAAACGGTACAAGAATTGATTCAACGGCGTATTCAGCAAATTGAAAATCCACCACCACCAAATGAGCATTTAAATAAAGTTTTACAAAAATTTCAACATGATCAAAAAAGAATGAATACTCGAAAAGCTATACGTTTAAAATCTAAGAAAAACAGTTGTCTCTATAAAAATCATCCTGTACTTGATTTTAAAAAGGATTAAGGTCCATTTCCAAACCCTCACTTGGGTATGAAAATGACTATTACAAGTCTATTAGGTTTTTATTGTCAACCCATGAATTAAACGATTCGGGATATCCAAGCCACTTGACTAACGACTTGTCCCCGCGTTTTCTAATAACTTTTTCTATTCTATATACTTCTTGACTTGTTTTTTGAAGTTCTTGTTCATAAAACGTACCCTGTATTTCCTCATCATTGTAATCAGTGATTTTATACGTTGGCGGATCTGTATATTGAACTTGTGACACTGTAAACACCTCCTCAGTCCATCTCGGTGTATTTTCAAATATTCCCTTTTTCTTAGTTATTCTTACCTTATCGCCGACTTCAAATATTGGCTTACCGTACTTTTGTGGGTGTTTGGAGTACAAATTTACCCAAACAACACTTTCATTTTTTTTATCACTAGCATTATCAGGTGTCATTTTGATTGATGAATGCTTTGTGTTGTTATAGTCATTGACCATTTCATCTAAGACATCAACATATTTTTTGGTAGAGTTGGCTGAAAAGTATTTGAACATTTTTTCCTTCATTGTTCTGTTCCATCGCTCTACCACGGAACTTTTCTCTTCGTTTTCTGTGGAATACAACTCGACTCCCAACGCCATAACGTTTTTATTGTAGAACTCCTTTCCTTTATCGACCCACAACTTTTGAGGTTGTCTGTTTTTAAATATTTTGTTAAATGCTTCAGCAACCTCAACTCCGGTTTTACTCTTTAATGGAGCAATCCATCCATATTTTGAAAATACATCAATAACTGTTAGCAAGTATTTTACACCATTATTAAACTTAGCAAAAGCTTGCATGTCAACTAAATCCGCAGCCCATATGTTATCAATGCCATGGGCAACGACTATTCTTTTTCTAAAACGTTTTACAACGGGTCTATGCAGTTCGACTGCGAGCTGATCAGACCATTTTATTTCTTTAGCCACGACTTTTTTTTCCCATTATAACCCAACCCAAACTTTGCCTTGGTAGATATTATCGGCTTTATTATACTACGCTCAATTCTTTCGCTGAGTGTTGGGTCTTTAATAGCATCCATTTGTTCAAGCATAATTTGATCAGCTACGTTTCTACCTGCTGTATCTGGAAAGTGTTGGTAAGCTAAATCATGAAGGTATGCGGCATTATCAACTCGATCAACTGGTTTACTCCAGTCTTTATATGCGCCAGTTGAAGTTAATCTTTCGTTTAAATTAGTTCCAGGTCCTGCAAAGTTCATTCCTGGAATATGCATTTCACCGGGAAATTTAGCCCACGGAAGCTTGACTTTACTCGTCACCTTATTCAACGTCGAAACCAAGTCTCCGCCAGTTTTAGTATGCATTTTTACAAACTGTGTTTTAACACAACCGCAAACGGAGCACTTTCCGCGAAGCATTGGTTTATTGTTCTTACTGACAACATTTTTTACATCAACCGTTTCAGTTTTGCTTTTGCACTTTACACAATACATTTTTTTTTATGAAAAAATAATTTATATTTAAAAATGGAAGTTACAGATCTTTCGTGGAATGACGTAAATACAAAAAGATGCAACAGTAGACTTTTACCGAGATCAATACGAGGTCTTATTATTGGTAAAAGCGGATGTGGAAAAACTATACTATTGTTAAACCTTTTACTTCAACCAGGCTGGTTAGACTACAACAACTTGCAAGTTTTTGGCAAGTCGCTATTTCAGCCGGAGTACAGAATTATTAAGAAAGCGTTTGAAGAAAAGCTGCCTAAAGAAGAGATTCTGAAATTGTTTGCCGAACAAGACTATATAATAGAGAATGACGTTTCACCAGCTCTTTTAGTTGAAGAAATGGCTAAAATTTTAGATAAGCCAGCTGATATTGAATGTAATTTTTTTGAAACGTCTGATGATGTACCTGATCCTAGAGACTTGAATAGCTCTAAAAAGAATTTAATGATTTTTGACGACCTTCAGTTGGAAAAACAAAACAAATGTGAAACTTATTACATAAGAGGACGCCACAGCAATGTAGACTGCTTTTATCTCGCACAAAACTACTTTAAACTTCCAAGACAAACAATACGTGAAAATGCAAACTTTATGTGTTTGTTTCCACAGGACATGAAAAATATTAATCACATCTACTACGATCACGTTTCAACTGATATGTCAAAAGAAGAATTTAGAAATTTTTGTAAAGTAGCCTGGGACCGTCCTCATGGATTTGCTGTTATAGATCTTACTAGTAAAAAAAATAATGGTAAGTATAGATCAGGATTTGACTATTTTTACATACCTCAATAATAAAAAAAAATATATATAAAATGGAACGAGTACTAGAACAAATGTTGGCGGAAATAAAACAAATTAGAATTAATACCAGTCCGAAAAATTCTTTTTATATTATATTGCAGGGTAATAGCTCAAGAATTTGTACTTCTTTAGGACCACCAATTCAACTAGATGTAGACAAAACATATGAAATGGCCTTAGTTAGTTTGGAGACCTACTATTCATTTCCAAATATAGACTCTTCAAACAATAACTTTTGCTATAGCCCTAACAAAGGAAAAAATTGGTATGATATAAATATTCCCGAAGGTTCATACGAATTGGAAGATATAGGCGATTACATTCAACGAATAATGAAGGAGAATAATCATTACAAATCTGCCACGGACGAGTACAATATAACCCTAGAGCCGAACGACAACACACTCAGAACAGTACTAAAAATAGAACCAGATTATCAAATAGACTTTACACCAGCAAACTCTATAAGATCGGTATTGGGTTTTAATGCTAAAATATACTTACCAGGATATAATGAGGCTGAAAATATTGTCGAAATATTAAGTATTAGTAGCTTGAAAGTAACTAGTGATATAATTAGCTCATCATATGTTAACAATTCGACTGAAAACGTAATATACAGCTTTTTCCCTTCGGTTGGACCCGGGTATAAAATTATGGAAACACCAGCTAATTTGATTTATTTACCAGTTAATTTGTCGACAATTTCGTCAATTGAGACAAAACTCAGCGACCAGAACGGAAAACTTGTAAATATGCGTGGTGAAAATATTTTTATTAAATTTCATATAAAAGAAAAGTAAAAAAAAGTTTTTTTATATCATATATAAAATGAGTCGTTTCGTAAATGTATCAGTAAATATAAGCGAAGGTCAGAAAGAAAAAATCAAAAAAGCTATTCAATTAGGAGCTCCCGTGTCTATTCGCCTATCACACGAGGATTTATCTGGAGAACACATGCTAGCCCTCACTCAAGCACAGATTAACAAAATGACAAAAGCTTACCAAAGTGGTAAAGGAGTGACGATTAAAATGTCGAAAACACAAATAGAACACAACAAAACAGTTGAAGGGGGATTTATTGGAGCTATTTTACCGATGTTGGCTACCGCGGGTAAGTTTCTTATGTCAAGCGTTTTACCAGGACTTGCAACCGGTTTGCTAACCGGCGTTGGAGCCGCAGCCGGTAGTAAAGTTGTCGACAAAATTAGTGGATCGGGTGTTTTGTATTTAAAGAAAAACGGAAGCGGTTGTAAAGTAATACAAGCAGGTAAAGGATTGTATTTAGCTCCGTGGAAGAAAGGTAGTTCGTTAGGACAGGGGCTGTATCTTAAATCTGGAAAAGGAATGTACATGAGAGCAGGATCAGGATTGCTACTAGGACCTAATTCACCATTTAGCAGTATTCCAATACTAGGGATGCTTTTATAAAAAATATTTACATATATAAAAATGCAAAGATATATGCCACCAATTCACAAATTTATTCACAAGCATAAACGACCAACACCAGCGGCAGTTAAATGGCTGCCACACGAGAATCTTGCACATCCTGCAAAACAACTGAATGGTAAATGGATTATTTCGATGCAGCAATCGCTCACTATTCAACCGAAAGAAGCACTTCCTATTAAATTAAAAATAGGTTTACGGCTAGTTCAAGGTGTTTGTTCGGTATCGCTCAAACAAAGTTTAAAGGAAAAGAAATGTAGTTTACTAGATGGAATTATTGCTGAATCTGTTGACGACATAATTGTTACAATTCAAAACAACTCAAAGGATGCAGTTAATATTGTTGAAGGTGAATCTTTATGCTTTGTTACACATCAGTTGCTTTAAAAAATATTTTTTCAAATATAAAAATGGAGTACAAAGAGTCAAAATGTATTGCTAAATTATATCCATCTTTACCACCAGTTGCCGTTCCGTCGGCTCCTCCAGAACCGACTAGCGATGAAGGAACTGCTCAGTCATACAGGCTTCAAAAGATAAACGAAATTCAAAAAGAAATTGCCGCAGAAAGAGACAAGCGTGCAAACTTGTCTAAAAAGTATCACAGAGGAGTGAGAGTTATAGCAGGCGTGGACAACGCTCTTGTTGTTTCTTCAATGGTGCTAGGTGCGGCGGGGATAGGAGTATTGAGCACAATCATTGCGGCACCAGTTGCAATAGCAATGGAGGGAGCTGCAATAGGTATAGGACTATTGTCTATCATTGGAGGTCAAACCAATAAAAAGCTATTAATGAAAGCTGAAAAACACGAAAAAATTAAAACACTTGCAGAAGCAAAATTGAACACAATAAGTGATCTTATATCAAAGGCATTGGCAGACGATCAAATTTCCGATAAAGAATACTCACTGATTCTAAGTGAACTAGACAAATTCAATCAGATGAAAGAAGAAATAAGATCTAAAATAAGAGTAGGTATAGACGAGGAAACAAAACAGTCCCTTATTGCGAAAGGACGTGAAGATGCAATTTTGTCGTTTCAAAACATGTTTAGTAAATCGAGAGAAAAACAGACGAACACCTCTCAATCAACGTAATTTTTAACGTATAAAATCACGTTAAAAATCACGTCAAAAATTACGTCTCAAATTACGTCTAAAAACATTATTATTTCTATTTAAAAATGTCGTTTTTAAAGATAACAGATCCGGAAAAAAGGGACACCATGGTGCATGAGTATCTTATGTTAAGAAATAAAATTCGTCAAGACTCTTTATCTGAAAAGCTAGGAGACATTGATCAACACAGAGAACTAACAAAACTTTACAAACCTATCACCGATTCGCAAAGAGAGTTAAAAGAAGCAACGTCAAGTGCGATACAAGCACTGCCAGCAGCATTAGCAGCTACAACACCAAATGCCATTACTTTCCCTCAATACCCAAGCATACAAGCAGAAGAGGATAAAAGACCGAAAGAAACATTAATAGAACTAGGTTCAATAGCAACTGAATACTTGAGATCGATGGCGGGCAAACAATTAACCGATAAAACATTTGGACTGTATGATAAAGGTGGCGCTTTTTATATTGGAGATTCAGAGGTAAAACTATTTGGAGATGATATAATTGTTGGAGAAACAAAATATAATGGAACCCAAGGACTTTGGGAGCTAATAACATCGAAATATCCTGATTCCGATAAATATACTTCACAAGACATTGACTCCTACAAAACAATTTTACTAAACACCAATGCTATTGTGAATCCTGACACGGGAAAGGTTAAATCAAGTTCAGGAGAAAAGTACAGAAAAATTATTAAACCAATCTATGAAGAATATTTAAAACCTAAAAAGACACCCAAAATAATGAACTTATTCAAGAAAAAAGGAGAAGGAATAGCGTTAATGCCTTCTGATCCAAACAGACTCGTTGAAATGCTTACATTACGAGTTAATAGTTATAATGCAGGTAATACTGGAGTAAAAAATGAAATCATAGACATAGCAGATGAACTGGTGAGACAAGCGGTAATAGACAAAGAATATTATAAAAAATTAATGTTACGTATTTAAAAAATGATTGTTAAACGCAGGTATAAAAAAAAATACGTTATCGGCGGTTCTGGAATGTTTGATACCGTCTCAAATTTCTTTAAGCGAATGGTAGGATCAACGGCTGCGAAAACTGCTGCAAATGTCGCAAAAACGGTGGCATCAAAAGTGAGTAGCGCATCGAAAACAGAAATAGGTAAAACGGCTATCGAAGCCGGAAAGTCGGTTGTAAAAGAAGTTGGTTTAAAAGCTATTGATGTTGGAAAAGATGTAGCTATAGCCAAAGCTAAAGCTTTAATTGATGGATATAATGCGCCAAAAAATCACGAAGTAACGCAAGAATCGAGGGATGCGTTAGCGTCTCTCGTAAATATGGGTTCTATTAAAGAAACAAACATTAACAACTTGCTTGCGGGTTACGGCATCGGGGTGAAGAAAGGTACCGCAAGGGCAAACGCAATATCAATTCAAGATCTTGTAAAAAGGTTGAACACAGGATCCGGTCTTCGTCTGGCTTAAAAAAAAATTATTCTTTCTTATAAAAAGTAAGAATGTCGAGCGAAATATTAAATTTTACAGAAGCTATAACCGTTGATGAATCCATTGAAAAATATGAGTTTAAGGCGTATGAGTCTGTAAATGGTACGAATTTAAATTCACCGGGTACCATAAATATCGATATCGGGATGTATGATGTATTTGCTCATCCTGCGGAATCGTACCTACTCATTGAAGGTCAACTAACTAAAGCTAATGGGGATGCATACGCAAACGATGACGTAATAGCGTTAACAAACAATGGGCTTATGCATTTGTTTTCCAATATTACGTATAAGCTATCCGATCAACAAATAGAATCGTTGAATCATCCTGGACAGGCTACGACCATGATTGGAATGCTAAAGTATCCGGATGGGTTTTCAAAAGCGCAAGGACTCAATCAGCTTTGGACTAAAGATACGACGACAACAGCTGTATTAGCAGATAACAAAGGCTTTGATATCAGGCAGGCATACCTTCTTAAGAAGCCAACCACCGCGGGAACATTCTCGTTCGTTGTTCCGCTGAAACACATTTTCGGCTTTTGTGATGACTATGACAAGATTGTGTATGGATTTAAACATACGCTCGCACTTGTTAGAAAATCAGACGATGACGCAATCTTTAGAGCACGTGCAGTGGATGGAGTTCCTGCTGCTGGTAAAGTAAGCATTGATAAATTGTCATGGTTTATGCCTCAGATTTTACCTGCAGATAGTGAAAAATTTCAACTGTACAAATCAATTGAATCAAAGGTAACAGTACCCGTTCCTTTTAGGTCTAGACATTGCGAAAGTATTACAGTACCACAGTCTACATCGTTCAACTGGAGACTAAGTGTTAGAACACCAACCGAAAAACCGCGATACATTTTGGTAGGATTCCAAACTGAGCGCAAAAATAATCAAACAAAAAATACATCGATATTCGATCATTGCGATCTTCATAACATGTACGTGACTGTTAACAATCAACGATACCCTGAGGCTGATTACAACTTATCTTTTCCAAACCAAAAATTCTCACGAGCTTACTATGAAGCGGCTAGATTTAGCGAAAAGTTTTATGGAATGGATCCGCTGGTAACACAGAGTAACATTACACCGATGGATTTCAAAGACCTGTTTCCTATTATGGTGTTTGATGTCAGCAAACAAAGTGAGCGGTTAAAATATGCATCGGTAGAAATGCAAATCCAGGCAACATTCCACCAGAATGTGCCAGCGGGAACAGAAGCGTACGCAGTTGTTATTTCCGACCAAATGATAAAATTTACCTCTGACGGATCTAAAATGTATATAGTAATGAAATAATAAAACAATAAATTATCTTAAGTTTTTTTTTTTATATAAAAAAAATGAAGTACACAAAGAAAGTATTAATTAAAATGCTCGAAAGTATTAACGTTCCTGCTACGACTAATCAAAGTATAATGGAGTTAATGTTAATTGCAAAGGAAAACGGACTAGATTGGAAACGAGAAGATGTTGTTATACCAGAACCTAATGAAAAAAGACGGCGGGGCAGACCTATACAGTTTTCGCCTAAAGTAATTGTTAAGTTAACGAATGTTGAAACTGGTGAGGAAACAACCTATAACTCAAAATACCAAGCAATAAAAGCGCTTGGTTGTAATATAAAAAAGAGAAACAACGGACAAGTGGTAAATGGAATGAGGTATGAGGTCATGTTTTTATAAGCAAAACACATGCTTATAAAAAAAATTGAAATGATCTAAATATTTTTTTTATATATATAAAATGAATAACAAAACTGTAAAAGAGTTGAAGAAAGCCGCAAAAGATCAGGGTCTGTGCGGATATGCGAAGCTCACAAAAGCTGAGTTGATAGCGAGGCTGAGCAGACACAACGATGAGGATTCGGGTGATGATGTATGGGAAAATGCAAGGGAGGATGCAAGGGATAATGATGTATGGGAAAATGCGAGGGAGGATACAAGGGCTGAACCAGCTAAAAAGCCTACTATGATAAATAGGTTATTTAATTGGGCTGTTAAACCTGTAAAGACTGCTGTAAAAAATAGCTATGATTGGGCTGTTAAACCTGTAAAGACAGCTGCAAAAAATAGCTATGATTGGATTATTACACATACACCAGAGCCTTTAAGAAAAGCAATAAGCGAAAAGGCTAATGCGTTTAAAGCAGAAGTCGAATCTATTTATAATAATTACTATAAGAAGCAGCAAAGAAGTGAACGTGATATTAAAATTAGTGAAAGTGCCATAGTAATTAAAGAAAGTAAAACTGCACTTAAACGTTTTGCAAGGCAATATGTTATTGATGGGGTTGAAAAAACTGATGCTCCAACATTTTTAGATATTGTTAAACCTGAAGTTGTAACGTTTATGAGCAAACATCGTCAAATAAAAATGAATCTAGTGCTAGTGTGTGAAATGGAGCGGCATTCTATGGAACATGAAACTGGTGTAATCGAAAAAATACCCTTTGTTTCAAGAACTGAAATAGTATTGGAGGGAACTGATGTTGCTGAATTATTTACCCAAATGGTAGATAGGATTTTGGAATCGTTTGCAAATTTTCAAATGAAGGGAAGCAATTGGAGGCTAAAGTCCGTCATTAGACTGGAAATTAACACCGGTACGTATAAGCCGTTAAAAGGTAAATCATACATTCCATTGCCGAAAGAGTTGGCTGCTAAAAAGGCAATTATTAACATAAAGAATGAAGATGACGAATGTTTCAAGTGGTGCGTCACGAGAGCATTAAATCCTATTGTAAAACATTCCGAAAGAATAACCGAACAATTAAAGGAACACGCAAAGTCGTTAAATTGGGATGGTATTAAATTTCCAGTTGCAGTGGATGAAAATGTAATAAGTAAATTTGAAAGAAACAACAACTTGAGCATCAATATATTCGGTTATGATTTTAAAGAAAAGGATATTTACCCACTAATAATAAGTAAAAACAAAAGTGAAAAGGCTATTGATTTATTGCTGATTTCAAATGGAAAAACAAAACATTATTGCTTGATTAAAAATTTTAACAAATTAGCTTCGGGACGAACTGAAACCAGTCACAATAAAATGTATTATTGTAAAAGGTGCTTAACAGGTTATCGAACAGTTGAGGGTCTTCAAAAACACAATGAATATTGTTCATTACACGGCGCACAAAAAATAGTGATGCCAGCAGAGGGAGCCACAGAGTATTTCAAGCATTACTGTAGATCAATGAGGGTTCCGTTTGTAATATATGCAGACTTCGAATCGTTTATCGAGCCTATTAGTTCTTGTAATCCGAATCCTGCGACGTCGTTTACACACAAGTTCCAGAAGCATACGCCTTGCGCGTTTTGCTATCACGTGGTATGCTCTGATGGCTCATTGTATAGTCGAGAGCCTGTTGTGTATTCAGCTAAGAATCAAACAGATGATGTCGCGCAATTATTTGTTAACTCTGTTGAACAAACCACTAAGGATATTTACAACACATTTAAATTTTCCAAGGAAATAATATTCACAAAAGATGATCAAGCTAAATACGATGCTGCGACCACATGTCATATATGCGAAGGTGAAAAAGGCGAGTTTAGGTTAGAAGGCAACACTGATAGCTATACAAAGGTTCGCGATCATTGTCACTTGACAGGAAAGTTTAGAGGAGCGGCACATTCAAAGTGTAATTTAGGGTATAAAATCCCTAAATTTATTCCTGTATTACTACACAATCTTTCTGGATATGACTGTCATCTATTTATTAAAAAGTTAAGTATTGGAGGGCGAATTAGCTGCATTCCAAATAACGAGGAAAAGTATATTTCGTTCTGTAAAAAGGTTGTTGTTGACACGTATACAAACAAAAAAGGACGGAAAAAGCCTATTTATCGTGATATTAGGTTTATCGATACCTATAGGTTTATGCGATCGAGTTTGGATGATTTATCAGGAAATCTTACCGATGATCAGTTTCATGAATTGGCTAAGGTCTATAGCGGTAATGAGTTTACACTCTTGAAACAAAAGGGCATCTTTCCATATGATTATGTGAGCTCTGTTGAAAAACTCGCAGAAACGTCATTACCCCCAAAGGAAGCATTCTACTCAAAGCTCTCGGGTGAGGCTATTAGTAATGATGATTATGAATTTGTAAACAAAGTATGGAAGGCTTTTGGCTGTAAATCAATAAGAGACTACCTTGAACTCTACATAAAGAGTGATGTCTTGCTGCTAGCCGACGTTTTCGAAAACTTCAGAGATGCTAGCAATAAATACTATAAACTAGATCCGGCATGGTATTATACAGCGCCAGGACTGTCTATGGATGCGTGTCTTAAGTTGACAAAGGTAAAACTTGAGCTTATAAACGATTATGACGTGTTGCTAATGTTAAAGCAAGGTATTCGAGGTGGGGTTAGTACAATTTCAACGCGTCTTGGTATTGGAAACAATAAGTATATGGGCAATGATTATGATGAAAGCAAAGACTCATCGTTTATCATTTATCTGGATGCTAACAATCTCTACGGGTGCGCGATGAGTAAGCCACTTCCAACCGGGGGGTTTAAGTGGATGAATGAAAATGAGCTTAACGATTGGAAAAACATTTCATGCACAGAAGGACAGGGGTGTATTTTAGAAGTTGACTTGGAATATCCTGATGAATTACATAATCTTCATAATGACTATCCATTAGCCCCTGAAAACATTATACCTAAGGGATCAAAAGTTAAAAAGCTTATTCCAAACTTGAAAAACAAAACCAAGTATGTAGTACATTATGAAAACTTACAGCAGTATGAAAAGCTAGGGCTCAGAGTTACCAAAATTCACAAAGGAATTAGGTTTAATGAAAGCCCTTGGTTAAAAACATATATCGACTTGAACACTAAATTGCGAACAGCTGCAGCTAACAACTTTGAAAAAGACTTCTTCAAGTTGATGAACAACAGTGTGTTTGGAAAAACAATGGAGAACATCGAAAATCGTGTTGATATCCGATTGGTTAATAATAATACACAGGCGGAAAAGCTCATTGCAAAGGTTAATTTCGACCGCTTGACTATATTTGATGAAAATTTAATAGCTGTACATATGAGAAAAACCAAGTTATGTTATAACAAACCCATTTATCTTGGAATGTCTATTCTAGACTTAAGCAAGACAATAATGTATGAGTTTCACTATAACTACATCAAGGCTAAATATGGACAAATGGCAAAGCTATTGTTTACCGACACAGACAGTCTTGTCTACGAAATTAAAACTAAAGATTTTTATGCAGACATTTCAAACGATGTTGAAAGACTGTTTGATACAAGCGAGTATCCAAAAGATCACCCCTCCGGAATTAAAACGGGTGTAAACAAAAAGGTTATCGGAATGTTCAAAGATGAGGCAGCTGGAAAACAAATAGAGGAATTTGTAGGACTCCGAGCTAAACTGTATTCTTGTAAAATGTATGAAGGAAAGGAAAACAAAAAGTGTAAGGGGGTAAAAAAGAGCGTTATCGAAAACACCATTACACACAACGATTATAAAAACACGCTGTTTTCTCGTCAAGAAGTGCTAAGGTCAATGAACGTTTTCAGATCATACGCGCATGAAATATATACTGAAACGGTCAATAAGGTAGCTCTTAGCGCTAATGATGATAAGCGTGTTATACTAAAAGACGGTATTCATACAATGGCTTATGGTCATAACCTCCTTAAAAAAAATAAAAAAAAATAAACAATAATCTCACGGACAATCAAAAACGGTCATAAAAACAAAACATTAATAGCACTATATAAAAATGAGTTTTAATACTGAAAAGTATATTAATGTTAAAGGTGTTGTCTTACCAAACGAGCCTCTTTCCAATTTCCAGTTAATAGATGCCGCTAAAAAGTTAAAAATTAAACACTTTAGGGGTGTTTATGTTCGTGATGAACTTCCGAAAAGCCCTAAAAAGGAAGAGTGTGGAATTCTAAATCTATGCGACTCGCGAGGAAATGGTACACACTGGACTGCATGGATCAAAAACGGTCATGAAAAACTGTACTTTGACAGTTATGGGTTAGCACCGCCTGTTGAACTCGTCAGCTATATAAGGAATCCTGTGTATTATAATAGCGAAAGAGTACAAACGGATGGTGAGGTATTTTGTGGTCACCTATGTCTTTACATTCTTAAACAATGTGAGAGCGTAAGCTTACAACATGTGATAAACTCATTGTATTAAAAAAAAATGTGTATATAAAAATGTCTGTAAACATATTTGGTAAAACAAACGTCGGATCGTCGCAAAGAGTGATTTCAGGAGGGGTTACATTATCACAGGCCATTAATACGTTCTTAAGGCGAGATGGTAAAAATGCCGCTGACGCAAATATTAATATGAGTTCAAACAAAATAATCAATGTATTGGATCCTTCAGACGATCAAGACGCTGCAACGAAAAATTATGTTGATACACACGCTGTTTCAAAGACTGGAGATACTATGACTGGTACTTTAGACATGAATGGTTGCGCTATAACTAATTTATTGAATCCTTCTACAGCTCAAGGCGCTGCAACTAAAAGTTATGTTGATAAGCAAGATAGTGCTCAAATCATAACTTTAAATTCTTATGTTGATACTCATGCTGTTTCAAAGTCTGGAGATACTATGACTGGTGATTTAAACATGGGTGGTAGGATGGTTAAAGGATTACCTGTTCATTATCCTCCAACCACGTACTTAGGATCTGAAGCATCTAGTTGGTCTCAAGTTACTCAGTTAGTAAATGCTGAAGTTCAAAATGCTATTAAAATAACAAAGGAACTCATTACAAAGGAACTCATTACAAATACACCTAAAAAAAGTTATTCGGGTTATGTTCCAATTTTAGAGGAGAATATTAGTAGAACTGGATTTGTGGCCACTGCAAGTGCAGTGACTACTGAAAAATGTCAAGCATACGGCGCATTTAATAGTCTTAATGCCGAGGGATCTTATGGAAGCTGGGCCACACCTGCAAAAAAGGGATGGCTGCAAATTAAATGTCCTGAAGCCGTTACCATTTGGAGAGTGGCGCTCAAAGCTCGAGCTATTGATGGTAAAAATATAACTGAATGGAATTTTTCTGGAAGCAATGATGGAAAAACATTTGAACCACTGTTGACATCTACGACTAAGTTGCTTGGCTCTGCTAATGCTCCTTTGTTTTTCGATATTTCAACTACTACAGCATACCAGTATTATAGACTCGCTATACAAGCAAGTACTGGAGCCGGAGATTTTGGAGTTCAAGTTATGCAGTTGTATGTTTTATCAACGTGATTTATAAGTATCAAACTCTAATATAAAACATGAGATTTTATCCGTTTTTTCTAGAATGTAGTAAGCGTGAAACTGATAAGGAAAATAAGAGGTATTTGGAGCTTCTAGGGTTTGGAAAATGTGGTATGATTATTGACAAAGACGATGGAACGTCTACCTTATTAAAATTCAATAAAACGTTTAAAATACCAAAAACATACAGCGTCCAACTGCATGATGAACTTAATCAAATGCTCTGGACTAAAAACGATGAGTTTGAAAAAATGGAAGCAACCATTAAAGAGTCAATGAAACATTGGGTGAACGTTAAAAAACGGGATCAACTTAGGTTGATTGACAAATACGTGTTAAACTTAGAGTGTGATATGAAGAAGAAAAAATATCGCAAAGGTGCTATTACCACGGCATTCTTACTCGGAATGATCAAACCAAACGACATTGTTTACCAAGACTTTGAAATTAAACATATAAACGAAATATTTTTCAAAGGCCTTCACGAATAATGGTAGTGGTCAAAAGTCCTCGAGCCGCCGCGTTTGCGAATGGGATGCCGCCCTGAAATATGAAAAAGATATTATACATTTATATATATATAGAATTTCCTGAGGGATATATAATATCTTGAAAAAGATATTATACATTTATATATAGAATTGCCTGGGACACGGATGGGAAACGGATGGGAAACGGATGGGAAACGGTTCTGTCCCAGAAGCCTAATTTTCCCTCTACTAAAGGGCGTAAATCAAAACGGAAAACAAACCTAAACATTGGTTACATATCAAACAAATTCAAATAAAAAAAAGGAAATTTCTTCGCTACTGAAAAATGATCATTTCAAAGTATTGTACCGTCTCGTAAATCTATGCAATCCACTAGAAACTCAAACAAGACAAAAAATAACAGTTATTTGAGTAAAACTGAAGAAATGTCTCCCAAGCCGCTGTACACTCGACCAGGCTCGAGGTGTCTTGAAGTATAGAAACTTTTACATTATTTTACATGAAAGTTACACAGGTTTTGTGTAATGATTATCTAAATAATGTAGAATCATTAAGTTCTAATGGAATTCAGACGCATTTAATTTAATTACTCAATGGTAGGAAAGAGACCAGAGCAACAGAGTTACTACTTTTTTAGGAACGATGAAATGAAACTACGAATACGTGTCAACTACATCCCTTCTTTTTAGAAAAAGATTTAAGAATTTATCATCATAAAGTTAATACTTCAGATCATCATCGCGCAAATACATGAAGAAGCAGCAATACTAGGTGTAAAAGATCCATATTAAATAGATTGGTTGTTTTTGTGACAGCTTAAAAATAAATCAAACAAGAAACGCCCTTCGAATAGAAAATATAATAAAAATTGAACGATATTAACCCAATGATCTATGCATGTAGATTTATACAGTGAAAGTGTGTCGTATGAATCAATATAGAAGCCATACACTCATTTTCAATAAGAAGATGCCCATATAATTTTCGCTCGTCGCGGTAATTGATAACCAATACACAAAGTAAATTGGGGTTAAATGTGTATTCCATCTATTTTATAAAAAGCCATTGATGTTCTGACAATTAATAAGTCTTCGTATCTCATACGTGTAGTTGGGCACACAATTTTAAATAACGCGTTTTGTAGGTTCGTTACTGTCGCCGTCACCAATCCAAAATCCGCAAGAGTTCCTGGACGCGAGTTAAGCTGCTAATGCATGTTATGTATTTATCCTACAGCTAAATGATTTTATAGAGCAAATACGACTCATAAAGAAAAGATAAGGTAGAGGATACTACACGGCTGAGATGGGCCGAGCAGTGATAATCGGCCCGCAGGGGGCATAACCCTGGTTTGCGACCTGGGGCCAATTATCACTGCCCGGCCCGGCTCAACCGTGTATTAACGTCTATAATATATATATTACTTTAATACTAAATTATAGATGGGCACAGGTTTTGAGCCATACTATAATACTATTTTGGTTCTTCATTAAAATTTATGAGCAACCAGCTTTCCGTACTTTTATTTTAATTGAATTGATTACGCAATTTATGACGTATCTCGTGTGACGTAATTTAAATCATTGTGTACACACCGGTCTTACTGACCTGTGTACTAACGCGAAAGGAATTGTGGGTAGCACTTCTTTTACGAGTGAAAAGCGAAAGTAGGTCAGGTAATCGTGCTTCTGATAATCGCTATCAGCCTTAATAGAGATTCAAAATCACACTTGAACATAATTAAATAACATTTCTTTAAACAACATTCCGTTTTAAACACACAATAAAAACAGATTTTTCTTTCATTATTAACATTTTCATTCCTACGCAGAACTACTTTGGCGGAAGCATAATTCCCCAAACCAGGGGAATGTGATGCGTCTTAGTATAGAGGTGACAATAACGTAGTGACGTCACCATCTATGTATAGAATGAATTTAAATGACGAAACTAGCTAGACGCTTTGGATTTAAGGACATCATAAATTCGGACTTGGAGGGTATTTATTTTTATACAATTAAATATTGTTTAAGCATCGAACGATTATTGTGTGTGTTAACGATGGATTATTATCATATTATGAATGTGAATAACAGTGTTGGGATATAAAACTGGAATGAAACTGGTGAGACTCCATTTTCGATTTCGTTAAAATGTCGAATGTACTCGAATAACGCGATGTTTTGTTGAACAATTGATGGATTAAATTTAAGAAAAGTGTCAGTGAATTGTTCTTTAACTTTTTGAAGGAAATCGATATTGAATTTAAAGGGTAATTTCTTTGATGAATAAGTCGATCAAAGAATGTCGATCCACATAGAATTGCCTGCTTACATCCAGTGCTTTAAAACGGAAAAGATGGATTGCGATGAAGAAATTTGTCCATAATTTTAACTCGTCATGGAAGCAAATTAAACTTTACGAAAATAAACATGGTTTTAACATAACTTCAGTGAGGAGAACAATAACCCGTAGATGTTTAACTTTTTTATGTCAGTAAGTAAAAAGTGTGTAAAAAGAAGAGTTGTTTGTAGACTAAAATTAACAATATCGGCGGGGGAAAATGCTGAATCATGCTTCACGTAGGTGTAAATTTCAAAATGGCAGCCATTCCTGTTTTTGGTATTTTACAGTTGCGAAACAAGAA